>NC_041384.1:381320506-381337022 GCF_002162155.2 Triticum dicoccoides
AGACCCGTGCACCATCCCTGTGCGCACCCACCGCCGCCGCTCCCGCCGGACCCCCGCCTCCGCCCACGCCGCCCGACTGCGTTTCCTGCCCCGCGCCGCCCCTGCCGCCACGCGCGCTCGTCGCCGTCTCCGCCTACTGCGGCCGGTAGGAGGGCCTCGCCGTGGTCACGGCCAACCCGGCGCCCGCGCCCGTAACCCCTGCCCAGCACCCACTAAGGCCCTGGGCCATTGACATGTGGGGCCCGCCCCTGTTAAAGAATGAAAACAAAAAAAGATTAAAGAAATATAATTAATTAATTAAACCTGTTTAATTAACCTAATTAGCTAATTAACTTAACTAATCTATTAACTATTCTAATTTACCTGGTTAATTACCTAACAGTCAATACACGTGGACCCAGTGCACTATTTAGATAGATAAGGTTAGTTTAATCTATCAGCCACTAATATGTGGGTCCCGTTGACCCCTTTGACCACTCAATGGTCCTAGTTGACTGCTGACTAGGCGATCAACTGGACCCCACCTGTCAGCCTAAGAGGTGAACTTCTGGGTACACTCTCTATGTACCCGTAGCATTTTACCCATTTTATTTCGAATTTATATAATTCCAGGTATTAAAACTTTGAAAAATCATATAAAATAAACCGTAGCTCAGATGGAAAAACTTTGTACATGAAAGTTGCTCAGAACGATGAGACGAATCCGGTTTTGCAGCCTGTTCGTCCGCCATGCATCCCTAGCATAGTGAACATGCAACTTTCCCCTCTGATTCATCTGTCCGAAAACACGAAACACCGGGGATATTTTCCCGGATGCCCCCCCCCCCTTCACCGGTATCACGTCATACCGCATTAGGGCACACCTAGCACCGCTAATTGTCATGGCATGCATCGATATGCATCTGTTTGCATTGTATTCATTGTTTCTTCCCCCTCTTCTCTCGGTAGACTGCGAGACTAACGCCGCTGCTGGTGCCATGATCGACTACGTTGTTGACGACCCCTCCTTCTTGACAGAGCAACCAGGCAAGCCCCCCCCCCTTGATCACCAGATATCACCTACTCTCTTTCTACTGCTTGCATTAGAGTAGTGTAGCATGTTACTGCTTTTCGTTAATCCTATTCTGATGCATAGCCTATCATTGTTGCTCCCGCTGTTGATACCTTACCTGCAATCCTAAATGCTTAGTATAGGATGCTAGTTTAACATCAGTGGCCCTACGTTCTTGTCTGTCTGTCGTGCTATACTATCGGGCCATGATCACTCGGGAGGTGATCACGGGAATATACTTACATATATACATACTATACAGGTGGTGACTAAAGTCGAGTCGGCTCGTTGAGTACCCGCGAGTGATACCGATGTTGGGGCTGAAGGGGCAGGTGGTTCCACCCAGGTAGTGGTGGGCCTAGGTTCCCGACGGCCCCCGACTGTTACTTGAGGCGGAGTGACAGGGCAGGCAGAGACCACCTAGGTGAGAGGTGGGCCTGGCCCTGTTCGGTGTTCGTGGTTACTTCAAAATAACACGCTTAACGAGATCTGGGTATTTGATCTAAGTCTAGCTACTAGCCTATACGCACTAACCAACTACGCGGGAAGAGTTATGGGCACTCGACTTCGTGACGTCAGCGACTGAGCGCCGCGCGTCGGGTTGGACCGCGTAACACAACTTCCTTTGTAATGGAGGTTGCTAGGTCTGCTCTCCGGCCGCCCTCGCAACGTGCAGGTGTGCAATGGGCGATGGGCCTAGACCCTTGCGCCATAGGATTTAGACCGGCGTGCTGACCTCTCTGTTGCGCCTAGGTAGGGCTGCAACATGTTGATCTTCCGAGGCCGGGCATGACCCAGGAAAGTGTGTCCGGACAAAGGGGGTTGAGCGTGTTGGGAAATATGGTGCACCCCTGCAGGGAAGTTAATCTATTCGAATAGTCGTGATCTTCGGTAACAGGACGACTTGGAGTTGTACCTTGACCTTATGACAACTAGAACCAGATACTTAATAAAATACACCCTTCCAAGTGCCAGATACAACCGGTGATCGCTCTCTCACGGGGCGACGAGGGGAGGATCGTCGGTTAGGATTATTCTATACGATGTTACTTGGTGAACTTACCATCTACTCTCTTCTTCTGCTGCAAGATGGAGGTTACCAGAAGCGTAGTCTTTGAAAGGACTAGCTATCCCCCTCTTATTCTGGCATTCTGCAGTTCAGTCCACATATGATACCCCCTTTTCCATTTGATACCAATGCATACATATCTAGTGTAGCTCCTTGCTTGCGAGTACTTTGGATGAGTACTCACGGTTGCTTTGCTCCCCATTTTCCCCCTTTCTATACTCGATTGCTGCGACCAGACATTGGAGTCCAGGAGCCAGACGCCATTGTCGATGACGACTACTACTACTCGGGAGGTGCCTACTACTACGTGCAGCCCACTGTCGACGACCAGGAGTAGTTTAGGAGGATCCCAGGCAAGAGGCATGCGCCTCTTTCGATTTGTATCCCATTTTGTGCTAGTCTTCTTAAGGCAAACTTGTTTAACTTATGTCTGTACTCAGATATTGTTGCTTCCGCTGACTCGTCTATGATCGAGCTCTTGTATTCGAGCCCTCGAGGCTCCTGGCTTATAATATGATGCTTGTATGACTTATTTTATTTGTAGAGTTGTGTTGTGATATCTTCCCGTGAGTCCCTGATCTTGATCGTACACGTTTGCGTGTATGATTAGTGTACGGTCAAATCGGGGGCGTCACACCTATAGTGTTATGTCCATGGCTCACACTCATGTATTGCGTGAAGATTGGAAAAGTTTGAGAACACTAAAAGTATGAAACAATTGCTTGGCTTGTCATCGGGGTTGTGCATGATTTAAGTACTTTGTGTGGTGAAGATGGAGCATAGCCAGACTATATGATTTTGTAGGGATAACTTTTTTTGGCCATGTTATTTCGAGAAGACATAATTGCTTAGTTAGTATGCTTGAAGTATTATTATTTCTATGTCAATATTAAACTTTTATATTGAATCTTTCGAATCTGAATATTCATACCACAATTAAGAATAATTACATTGAAATTATGCCTAGTAGCATTCCACATCAAAAATTCCGTTTTTACCATTTACCTACTCGAGGACGAGCAGGAATTAAGCTTGGGGATGCTTGATACGTCTCCAATGTATCAATAATTTTTGATTGCTCCATGCTATATTATCTTCTGTTTTGGACATTATTGGGCTTTATTATCCACTTTTATATTATTTTTGGCACTAACCTATTAACCGGAGGCCCAGCCCCGAATTGTTGTTTTTTGCCTATTTTAGGGTTTCGAAGAAAAGGAATATCAAACGGAGTCCAAACGGAATGAAACCTTCGGGAACATGATTTTCTCACCGAACATGATCCAGGAGACTTGGACCCTACGTCAAGCAACCAACGGGGAGGCCACGAGGTAGGGGGCGTGATACGTCTCCAATGTATCTATAATTTTTGATTGCTCCATGCTATATTGTCTACTCTTTTGGACATTATTGGGCTTTATCCACTTTTATATTATTTTTGGGACTAACCTATTAATCGGAGGCCCAGCCCAGAATTGCTGTTTTTTGCCTGTTTTAGGGTTTCGAAGAAAAGGAATATCAAACGGAGTCCAAAAAGAACGAAACCTTCGGGAACGTGATTTTCTCAATGAATAAGACCAGGGAGACTTGGACCCTACGTCTAGAAACGAAACAGGAGGGCACGAGGTAGGGGGGGCGCCCACCCCCACCAGGCGCGCCCTCCACCCTCGTGGGCCCCCTGTTGCTCCACCGACGTACTCCTTCCTACTATATATATCCATGTACCCCCAAACGATCAGATACAGAGCCAAAACCCTAATTCCACCACCGTAACTTTCTGTATCCACGAGATCCCATCTTGGGGCCTGTTCCGGAGCTTCGCCGGAGGGGGCATCGATCACGGAGGGTTTCTACATCAACACTATAGCCTCTTCGATGAAGTGTGAGTAGTTTACCTCAAACCTACGGGTCCATAGTTAGTAGCTAGATGGCTTCTTCTCTCTTTTTGGATCTCAATACAATGTTCTCCCCCTTTCTTGTGGAGATCTATTCGATGTAATCTTCTTTTTGTGGTGTGTTTGTTGAGACCGATGAATTGTGGGTTTATGATCAAGTCTATCTATGAATAATATTTGAATCTTCTCTGAATTCTTTTATGTATGATTGGTTATCTTTGCAAGTCTCTTCGAATTATCAGTTTGGTTTGGCCTACTAGATTGATCTTTCTTGCAATGGAAGAAGTGCTTAGCTTTGGGTTGAACCTTGCAGTGTCCTTTCCCAGTGACAGTAAGGGCAGCAAGGCACGTATTGTATTTTTGCCATCGAGGATAACAAGATGGGGTTTTCTTCATATTGCATGAGCCTATCCCTCTACATCATGTCATCTTGCTTAAGGCGTTACTCTGTTTTAAACTTAATACTCTAGATGCATGCTGGATAGCGGTCGATGAGTGGAGTAATAGTAGTAGATGCAGGCAGGCAGGAGTCGGTCTACTTGTCTCGGACGTGATGTCTATATACATGATCATACCTAGATATTCTCATAACTATATTCAATTCTTTCAATTGCTCAACAGTAATTTGTTCACCCACCGTAGAATACTTATGCTCTCGAGAGAAGCCACTAGTGAAACCTATGGCCCCCGGGTCTATCTTCATCATATTAATCTCCTACTACTTTGTTATTTCCTTTGCTATTTACTTTGCCTTTATTTTACTTTGCATCTTTATCGTAAAAATACCAAAAAATATTATCTTATCATATCTATCAGATCTCACTCTCGTAAGTGGCCCTATAGGGATTGACAACCCCTATTTGCGTTGGTTGCGAGGATTTATTTGTTTTGTGCAGGTGCGAGGGAATTGCGCGTAGCCTCCTACTGGATTGATACCTTGGTTCTCAAAAATTGAGGGAAATACTTACGCTACTTTGCTGCATCATCCCTTCCTCTTCAGGGAAAACCAACGCAGTGCTCAATAGGTATCAGGGCGCGCCTACCCCCCCCCCCCCAGGCGCGCCCTCCACCCTCGTGGGCCCTCTATTGCTCCACCGACGTACTTCTTCCTCCTATATATACCTACGTACCCCCAAACAATCAGATACGGAGCCAAAACCCTAATTCCACCGCCGTAACTTTCTGTATCCACGAGATCCCATCTTGGGGCCTGTTCCGGAGCTCCGCCGGAAGGGGCATCGATCACGGAGGGCTTCTACATCAACACCATAGCCTCTCCGATGAAGTGTGAGTAGTTTACCTCAGACTTTTGGGTCCATAGTTATTAGCTAGATGGCTTCTTCTCTCTTTTTGGATCTCAATACGAAGTTCTCCCCCTCTCTTGTGGAGATCTACTCGATGTAATCTTCTTTTTGCGGTGTGTTTGTTGAGACCGATGAATGGTGGGTTTATGATCAAGTTTATCTATGAACAATATTTGAATCTTCTCTGAATTCTTTTATGTATGATTGGTTATCTTTGCAAGTCTCTTTGAATTATCAGTTTGGTTTGGCCTACTAGATTGATCATTCTTGCAATGGGAGAAGTGCTTAGCTTTGGGTTCAATCTTGCAGTGTCCTTTCCCAGTGACAGTAGGGGCAGCAAGGCACGTATTGTATTGTTGCCATCAAGGATAACAAGATGTTTTTTATCATATTGCATGAATGTATCCCTCTACATCAAGTCATCTTGCTTAAAGCTTTACTATGTTCTCTTGAACTTAATACTCTAGATGCATGCTGGATAGCGGTCGATGTGTGGAGTAATAGTGGTAGATGCAGGTAGGAGTCGGTCTACTTATCTTGGACGTCATGACTATATACATGATCATACCTAGATATTCTCGTAACTATGCTCAATTCTGTTAATTGCTCAACAGTAATTCGTTCACTCACTGTAAAATACTTATGCTCTTGAGAGAAGCCACTAGTGAAACCTATGGCCCCCGGGTCTATCTTCATCATATTAATCTTCCAATACTTAGTTATTTTCATTGCCTTTATTTTACTTTGCATCTTTATCATAAAAATACTAAAAAAATTATCTTATCATATCTATCAGATCTCACTCTCGTAAGTGACCGTGTAAGGATTGACAACCCCTTATCGCGTTGGTTGCGAGGATTTACTTGTTTTTTGTAGGTGCGAGGGAATCGCGCGTAGCCTCCTACTGGATTGATACCTTGGTTCTCAAAAACTGAGGGAAATACTTACGCTACTTTGCTGCACCACCCTTTCCTCTTCAAGGGAAAACAACGCAAGTGCTCAAGAGGTAGCACCTACCACGAATCACGAACCCAAATCCACTATCTTCCAGATGCCATCGATGCTGACCACAATCTGCATCCACTCCTGGACTACCTCCCAAGCTCCATGCCGGCACTGGAGCAAATGTCGTCGCAACGGCGGAGCCCGAGGACACAGGTCCACCACGAGGATGCCGCTGTGGTACCATCCTTGCTTGAACAGTCTGGTTTCCAAATCCACGCCGAAAGCGGGTCGCCTCGTTGAGGAAGGATCTAAAGATTTATTAGTCAGCGCCGTCATCGCCACTGGCGAAGCCATGACGATAAACAACCCAAAATCCTAAGAAACTAATGGCTAAAACATCCACACATGTGGATCCGGGAACCCCCCTCACCACCGACGACCGAGGTCGTCAGCGGAGGGGAGCCGTCGGAGGGTGGTGGCGGAGGATGGCGCCCCGGCGGCAGGAGGCGAGATCACCTTTCTTTCTTCTCCTGGAAGAAAGAATGTGACCCGTATGATGAGCCATTGTTTAACGATGAGCTCACCCAAAGAGCTGTTGCACACAGGAGGAGGTAAAGCATTCGCATCGGATCATATACCAAAGAAGAGGACAAATTGATTTGCGAGGGTTGGAAGGAGATAGGCCAAGATCCCAAGACTGGTGCTGAGAAAAAATAATCCATCTTTTGGATGAGAGTTTATGCAACCTTCATGAACGGAGGAAGTATCTGTCTTACAAGTTTGTGAGCACTCGTGGCATCAACTCAATCCAAAAGATATGGGGGTTCATTCAACAAGAATGCAACAAGTTTTGTGTCGTGCTTCAGAGCGTTGAAGCCCGTCCCATCAGTGGCCTAGGTGTGGGCGACTTGATATGACCTCTTCATGTTTCATTGCTATGACATGTTCATGTTTTTTACATCTTGTGTCATTCGCTGTTACATTTGCGGCCTACACTACAAAAAAAAAGACACATCCGTGACATTTTGGGCTGAACGAAAAAAATTTATGTCATACATATGACACTTCTATGACGATAATTGTGACAAAACCCGGCATCATCATAGATGTGGTGGGCTCCTACTTCTATGACAAAAAAATCATGACAGAAAATGGGCTTTTCGTCCTGGGTGGGCCGGAGACGCAGCTGCATGACATTCTTTGGGCCATCTGTCGGTGTCAAAACCACCGGATCTTGGGTAGGGGGTCCCAAACTGTGCGTCTAAGGTGGATGGTAACAGGAGGCAGGGGACATGATGTTTTACCCAGGTTCGGGCCCTCTTGATGGAGGTAAAACCATGCGTCCTGCTTGATTTATTCTTGATGATATGAGTATTACAAGAGTTGATCTACCACGAGATTGGAGAGGCTAAACCCTAGAAGCTAGCCTATGGTATGATTGTATGTTGTCCTACAGACTAAAACCCTCCGGTTTATATAGACACCGGAAAGGGCTAGGGTTACACAAGGTCGGTTACAAAGGAGGAGATATACATATCCGTATTTCCTAGCTTGCCTTCCACGCTAAGTAGAGTCCCATCCGGAAACGATACGAAGTCTTCAATCTAATATCTTCATAGTCTAACAGTCCGACCAAAGGATATAGTCCGGCTGTCCGGAGACCCCCTAATCTAGGACTCCCTCAGTAGCCCCTGAAGCAGGCTTCAATGACGATGAGTCCGGTGCACAGTGTTGTCTTTGGCATTGCAAGGCGGGTTCCTCCTCCGAACACATCACAGAAGAATTTGAATACAAGGATAGTGTCCAACCCT
Organism: Triticum dicoccoides; assembly: GCF_002162155.2. Lineage (NCBI taxonomy): Eukaryota > Viridiplantae > Streptophyta > Magnoliopsida > Poales > Poaceae > Triticum > Triticum dicoccoides. The sequence goes on from NC_041384.1 coordinate 381,328,582, forward strand.
GGAAAATAAGTTCCACATACCATCGTAGAGAGAATAATATTTCCACAAATCCAATTTGCTGACTTGTTTTGGCAACACGACATTATGCCATGGCCCGGTGATTATTCGAACCGTTTCCTTTAACTAGCCCCGCACATAACGCGAGGCAGTTTTTTGACACATCTTGTCAAAGCAGAGATCGTGTCGCCCTAATTACGGGATTCTCATCAATACGGTCGTGGGTAACCCAACCGTGTCTAGGTCTCGTAGATTATAGGCAAGTCCCAAACGACTACGGAGAGGACGCTTGATATTCACCCTCTTTATAAAGGGACAAGGCTTTTACTTTTTTCCCTCCCGTTCTCAATCGAATCCTTCCCCTGCCTCGAGTTCTAACACCCAAAGCCCAGGTCAGATGTTCGGACCTTCAATCATGTCCAAATCTAGCCTTAAAGGCCGGTGGATGCCCTCCTCCGTTACGGAAGAGGATATCAAGAAGTTGAGGGAGGCCAGATACCTGACCGCCGAGGTTTCGCATCGGGTGCCTGCCCGAGGGCAGGTCGTCCCTACTCCTGAACCCAATGAAGACGTCGTGTTCATCTCCCAATTCCTCCGAGGACTAGGCCTCCCTCTGGATCCCTTTGTTAGGGGTTTGATGTTCTATTACGGGCTAGATTTCCATGATCTAGCCCCGGACTAATTTCTCCACATCTCGGCATTTATTGTCGCATGTGAGGCCTTCCTCCGCATTACCCCTCACTTCGGCCTGTGGCTCAAGACCTTTGACGTGAAGCCGAAGATGGTCGAGGGGCAGTATGCAGCGTGCGGAGGTGCATTAATAAGCAAGATAGCAGGAGCTCCGTGGCCAAAAGGTTCCTTTCCAGAGGTGTCCGAATTATGGCAACGGGAGTGGTTCTACATCACCGCTCCCAGGAGCGCCAAGTGGGTAGCTCCCCCCGCCTTTCGCTCGGGCCCTCCACCACAACTGATGTCATGGATCAGCAGAGGGCTGAGCTGGGGTCCAGCCAAGGATGTGCCTATATTGCAGAGCCGCATCCGAGATCTCTTCGAGGGAGATTTTAGTTTGATTATGATAATACAAGTCATGCTAGTTCGACGAGTCTAGCCATGCAAACGCCGACCCCTCCGCATGTGGGAGTTCAACCCAGAAGGACCGCGCTCTATTCAGAATTTCCTCGGCCTGACGCACGAGGAGATGTATAAATCATTCTTCGAACCCCAAATAGAGTGTTCGGATACTACCGAGGACGTGGGCCTGAGCAGCAACCGCACCGCCGAACAAGTATGTAATACTTTAGCCGAACACACTGTCTTTCATTTATCATGACGTCATTCTAAGAAATTGCTCTTTGACCAGGACTGGCTAACAAAGGCGAAGATGATTCGGTGTTCGGCCCCCCTTCCTGAGGGTTTGGAAAATCCGGTACTGGAAAAGATGCTCGAGCTAGCACCTTGCCCGGAGCGCTCAAAGGAAGATAAAGGGGGGAATAGTGAGGGCGAAAGCGGTCCCCCATTGCTACCAATTCCAACCGAGGGAATAAGCTCCTCCGTGAAGGAGGATAACCAAGGGGAAGAATCCGACCTTCTCTCGCTTCGGGGAAGGAAGAGGACTACCTCTGAAGATCCGGAAACGAAGGCTTCCAAATGGGAGAAGAAATCTCCACCAGAGGGTCCTGCCTTGGAGGGTGCTCTTGCCGACAAAGTCCGCGTGGGGATCAGCCCTCAAACGAGCTGTAAGTAATCAAAAAGTACTTTAATAGTGAAGATATACTACCTTACCTCTGAGGAAAATAACCGAAGCATTAATGTTGCAGTTCAGATCTTAGCCCTTCTCGGCAGAGCTCGTCTTCGAGCGACCTTCTTCCGGAGATGATGGAGAGCAAAACGCCTCCCCCGGACTCCCCCGCTCAAGAAGCGGGCGACCTTGAAGTGTCGTCACGGAGGGCCTCTCCGGATCCGGTGAGGCCAAAAGATAATCCTATAGTCACCCGAAGTCCCCAGCGTCCGGCTCATGAAGAGAGCAAACAAAAGAGTCCGGCACCGTCTGGTATGTGGTCGGACGTACTGAGGGAGCTGTTGGAGCGAGCGACCATCTCAGAAGAACATCGTATGTTGATGGGTACAGTGATGAAAAGAATTTTGTCCGCCGAAAGCGGATTGCATGAAGCCTTTATGAGTCTACTGGCGGGCTTTGAGGTACGTGAGATGATATATTGTTTGATAGTACCGCATATTTTTAGGTGTGCCCTGTGTAGATAGTAGCCCCTGAGACTCTGGTTGTCGTCGAGAACGGCGGCGAACAAAGGATCGAAGTCCCATGTAATAACCAAACCGCCTTTATGTGCAGGTGGCTAGAGCTCTGGTGGCTGGCCGGATTCATGAGATTGCCGAAGTAAAGCGGCAACTGGATGCGGAGGATGCCGACATCGAGCTTGTTAATAAGCGGCTTGATGAGGCACAGGGTAAGTGATATTTTCTGGTGAATGTCACATAGTAAGAGCAGCGTAACGCCAGTATCTTTAATATGTTGTGACTGCAGATGGAGCTGCCACCGTGGAGACCCTTCGGGCGGAACTTGCCCGAGCCAAGGAACAAGCAAGAATTAGTAATGCGGCCGCTTTAAAGGTGGCCGAAGACTTTGTAGCCGAGAACGCCACGCATTGCGAGAGCAAAGAGAAGATGGCCAAGATGGCTGTAAAGTTAAAAGACACTGCCGACCGTTGCCAGTTCCTTGAAGGAGAAAACCGAGCGAAGGCAACGGACCTTGAAAAGGCCACGATGGCGACCAAAGACACCCGCTCTGCTATGAGGGCAAAGAAGGAGGAGCTGCGTGAAGCCGGGGATATTGCGGCTGGGAAGCCCTTTATGCTGCGGAGGAAGTTCGGGGATCCGCGGTATGCCCCTCTGGGTCGGCTGTGGAGTTCGGCAGACGCATATATGGACTTGGCGGCGAGCGCTGTCGATGCGGCCGAATACTTCCGAGATCAAACAAATCATGAAGTGGACAAGCTGTTCTGGTCGCAATTTAGTGTTGCAGAGCGTCCGCTTCCCTTGACTGATCAGTTAGCCGAATGGGCTGAACTCAATAGATTGTCCGGACTCGCCATGAGGTCCGTCGTAGATCATTTGTGGCCGAAAAAGCCGAAGCCGAACAGCTATTTCAGCTTAGTGCAGCAGTTCCTTGGTGCGGTGCTATGCATCAATGCACTGAAGAGGTCGGCGTGCATAGAAGGCTCGCGGATGGCCCTTGCCCATGTCAAAGCATACTGGGCGGAGATGGATGCTACCACTGTTGCAGCGCAGGGTTCGGCCATAGGCCGAGTGGCTGCCGAGCACTATTTCGAAGAAGTTCTCAAGGGTGCTCGTTTGATAGAGGCCCAGTGCTCGAAGAATATTATGTTTGAGTGACATGTATTCCCATTGTAAACACAATGTTTTTATGAAATTAATTAAGGCTGTATTTACACTTTCTCCAGAAAGTAATATGATGCCTCCTGTGCGGCCATTTATGTATATATGTATATAACCTGAAAGATTGCAGCCGTCGGCTTCAACCCCCACGCATATAATGCGGAGGTGTTCGCAGTAGACGCGTGTTCACACTTAACCCAACGTCTTGGTCCTATTAAGGAGGTGATAGCGCAGCGAACGAGGCAACTGGATTATAATGCTTTAACACTTTCACTTAGCCATAGGAGTTTGACGTCGGGGCTACTATATAGCCCCTGGTGTCTCCACACTCTCCCGAATTCGGGGTGCGTACATGCCTAGCCGGGAAATGGCCCTTCGTTAAGGCGGAGGAATTCTAACATTCCGATAGGTCATCGAGTGGTTGACCAGTCTCACGCTATATCATGACAGTCAGTTTTCGGCTTTATCCACTGAGGTGCTCGTCCGGATGAACCGCGGCACAATCGCAGTAGTTCCCGTGGTGCCTCCTTAGCCGATAGAGCAGAACGTAAGGCAGCAAAACACAGGAGCCGGGCAAACCCAACATTTGACCAAAGACATGATTCGGAGCTGATGCATATAAGGCCAAACTCGCGACGTCGAACACTCCCTAAGGTATTCGGTATTTATGGTATAAACCGAGCCTAAATAGTGCCCTTTGTAAGAAGCCCCTGGTGTCTAGGTACGTGCATTATTCTGACATGGCCACATGCCAAGACGCCAGCATCCTTCTCAGTAGTACTGAGAATCCAAGCGATGTGTATCAACAAGAGACAGTAAGAAAGGTTTACACAGGGTCTTAATCTAAAAAGAATCCTTGGAACGGGTCCCTGTTGCACGTCTGCGCCTGTGTCTCCATTGTGTCGTATCCTGGATGGGTGTAGCGCGATGGTCATCTGCAAAAGAGAGGAACTTAGGTGAAAAGTTGTCGTGCAAAAAGGTAGGTTTAAATAAACCATGTACAATTCAAGATTAGTAAAAATTGCCACTTGTCTGCGCGCGTTGAGCCCCTTGTATTTGTAATAGGGGTGTGGCCATCAAGCCTGTATGAATTACATATAGCTGCGTCGGACTTGTCTAACCGTGTCTGTGGTCTTGACGACCTATCGAATGCTTTAGTTGGTGAGGTCGTTTTAGTGTGCGGCTGCCAAGGCAGCCGCACTCTCTTCGGTGCGCAGGGATCGCTCCATATTTCCATTTACTGTGATGATGCCACATGGACCGGGAATCTTAAGCGTGAGGGAAGCGTAATGCGGTATTGCATTAAAGCGAGCGAAAGCTTCGCGTCCAAGTAGTGCTTGATAGCCACTTTGGAACGGAGCAATGTGGAAGGTTAAACTTTCTCTACGGAAGTTATCGGGGAAGCCGTATATAACTTCTAATAGCAGGGAGCCCGTGCAATGAGCCCCTGGCCCTGGCGTTACTCCTTTAAAGGTATTGCTGTGGCGAATTTTCGTTTGGTCTATCCCCATTTTGCGGGCTGTGTCCTGATATATCAGGTTTAGACTGCTGCCACCGTCCATCAGGACTCGTGTGAAGAGGTATCCGTCAATTATTGGGTCTAATACCAAGGCAGCCCATCCTGCACGCCGGATACTTGCTGAATAATCCTGATGGTCGAAAGTGATCGGTTGAGACGACCAGTGGCAGGACTCCGCGGTGATAGGCCCTTGGGCATATTTCTCTGGGAGTGCCGCTTTGTTTCTCCCCTTGATCACGTGTAACACGTTTACTGTTTTGACTTCTGGTGGAAATTTATTTTGTTCCTCAGTGTCTTGCTTGAGAGGCTCATCCTCGTCTTCACTTGGTGTATCCTCCCCCTTGTGTACGGCATTGAGCTTGTCAGACTGCTTGAAGACCCAACATTCTCTGTGGGTATGATTTGCAGGTTTATCGGGGGTGCTATGGATCTGACATATTTGGTCCAAAATTTTGTTTAGGTTGGACAGTTCATCTCTAGCGCCTTTAGAGGGCGGCTTTTGCTGACCTGGCCGAGAGCTTCTGAATCCGGCGTTTACCGACGTGCTCTTCGGGCTGTCTTCTTTATTCCGGCGCTTATTATTTTTGTTGCGTCATGATTTCCCATTTCCATCTCTAATTTCGGATGTACATGGGTCGCTGGTGCTGCATCTGGCTAGCCAGCTGTCCTCACCTGTGCAAAAGCGGGTCATGAGGCTTGTTAATGCTGCCATTGTTCTTGGCTTTTCTTAGCCGACGTGTCTGGCAAGACATTCCTCGCGGACGTTGTGCTTAAAAGTTGCCAAGGCTTCGGCGTCCAGACAGTCGACTATTTGGTTCTTTTTAGTAAGAAACTTGTTCCAAAGCTTTCGGGCTGACTCTCCGGGCTGTTGAGTTATATGACTCAAATCGTCCGCGTCCGGAGGTCGGACATAAGTCCCTTCAAAATTTGCCCGAAAAGCGTCTTCAAGCTCTTCCTAGCTTCCAATGGAGTTTTCGGGGAGACTTTTAAGCCAGTGTCGAGCTGGCCCTTTGAGTTTGAGGGGCAAATACTTAATGGCGTGGAGATCATCTCCTCGAGCCATATGGATATGGAGGATATAGTCCTGAATCCAGACCCCAGGGTCTGTTGTTCCGTCGTATGCCTCTATGTTTACGGGTTTGAATCCCTCTAGAAATTCATGCTCCAGCACCTCATCGGTGAAACATAGGGGGTGTGCGGCACCCCTGTATTTGGGTGTACCACATTGTTTGGATGTTTGTTGTGTTGTGTTGCATGCTGGGGCGCGCTTGCGAGGTCCGTAGATGGATCTGGTCGCGTCGTCCTTTTGATGCGAGCCCTCGCGTGGAACGCGTACTGGCTTGTGTGCGGCATCGGTTGCCGCATTATGTTGGCCGTGAGGTCGTCTATCCGGCTAGATGGCCGTTTTAATTTTTGGTTTCGGGGGATCTAAGGCCTTCTCATCGAATTCAGGTAGCAACTTCCGATTCGGGTAGCTCTTGGTGGGGCGATTACTGCCGTACTTTGCTGCTGTGTTGAGTACTTTACTCCATCTGATTCGGAGTGTGTCTTGCGCAGCCTTGAGCCTTTTCTTCTGCTTTTTTAGACTCCTCGCGGTGGCAACAAGCCTTTGACGGGCATTATGTTGCTCCGGGTGTCTGTCTGGTGTGATGTCGTCTGGACTATTATCTTTGACAGAGTCGGGTTGTTCGGTTTGATTCTCCATGTTGCCGTGGTCCGGCGATGGTTCACCCTGCTCTAACGCTGGGTCTATATGATCGTTGTTTCTGCCGAAGCGGGATTTGGAGCGGCGCTTACGCCGCCGCATTGACTGCTTCTCGAGGGAACAACCCTTTGTTGCATCCTTCCGTTCCTCGTCGTCGTCTTCTTTTGGTGTGTCCACCATGTATACGTCATGTGATGAAGTGGGCGTCCAATGCCCTATGGGCAGTGGTTCCTGTTCGTCTCCTGCATCGTTGTCCATAACGTGGATGTCTTTGGAGTCGGAGTCGAGCATGTCGGTTAAGTCATCGACAGTGGCTACTAAGTGGGTGGTGGGTGGGCGGCAAATTTCTTCATCATCCGCACCCCAATCCTGCCGGACATAGTTCGGCCAGGACTCTCCTGATAAGGAGAGAGACTTTAATGAATTCAGTATGTCGCCGAAGGGCGAGTGCTGAAAGATATCCGCAGAGGTAAACTCCATGATCGGCGCCCAACCGGACTCGATAGGAACGGGCGCAGGCGGTTCGGAGTCCGTGGCCGGAGAAGTATCCGGCAGTTTAACAACACGGCTCTCGTGAAGGGTAAGATCGATATTCGGCTCGATCGCCGTTGGGGATGCGGCCTCTATGGCGGGGTCTATCCACCCGTCCATGGGAGGCGCAACTGGCTCCAAACTGTGGGTCGGAGCAGCTGTTGATGCGATCTCTTGAACAATGTCTGACGGTAGAGCTAAATCGTACTCATCGTGACCGCGTGATGCACAAGGCAGAGGCTCAGATCCGTCGAAGATCAAGTCTCCATGGATATGGCCGTGTAGTTTAAGCTTCCAAACCTGACCTGGTGGCCAGGGGCGTAACTTTCAATCTGCTCCAGATGGCCAAGCGAATTGGCCCGCAGTGCAAAGCCGCCGAACACAAAGATCTGTCCGGGGAGATAAGTCTCACCCTGGACTGCATCGCTATCAAGGATAGAAGGAGCCATCAAGCCTAACGGCGACGACACAGAGGAACTCTCAATGAAAGCACCAATGTCGGTGTCAAAACCGGCGGATCTCAGGTAGGGGGTCCCAAACTGTGCGTCTAAGGCAGATGGTAACAGGAGGCAGGGGACACAATGTTTTACCCAGGTTTGGGCCCTCTTGATGGAGGTAAAACCCTACGTCCTGCTTGATTTATTCTTGATGATATGAGTATTACAAGAGTTGATCTACCACGAGATCGGAGAGGCTAAACCCTAGAAGCTAGCCTATGGTATGATTGTATGTTGTCCTATGGACTAAAACCCTCCGGTTCATATAGACTCCGGAAAGGGCTAGGGTTACACAAGGTCGGTTACAAAGGAGGAGATATACATATCTGTATTGCCTAGCTTGCCTTCCACGCTAATTAGAGTCCCATCCGGACACGAGACGAAGTCTTCAATCTTGTATCTTCATAGTCTAGCAGTCCGGCCAAAGGATATAGTCCGGCTGTCCGCAGACCCCCTAATCCATGACTCCCTCACCGTCCATGACAGAGAAAAACCGTGGTAGAAGCGAGGGGGAGGAAATTAGAGTTCCCGGTTACAGTGGGAGGTCGAGGGCCGAGCAACGCGCGTTTCTCTCGTATGCGTACGCGCGTGTGTGCGAGGTGTTGGCTCTAACTAAACCCAAGCGAGGCGTTGGGCTCTAACTGAACCCGAGCGATTGCACTGGAGGCTACGCGTTACTGAACCCAAATGATCCATCGATGGCTGTTAACTGAACCCGATCGAGTGATTCCTTCGCTACTGCTGCTAACTGAAGACGATCGATGCTGCCTCTAGATGA
>NC_041384.1:381337299-381368997 GCF_002162155.2 Triticum dicoccoides
CCTCTAGATGAACAGTGAGCGTTGCGGGGGGGGGGGTTGGATGAACAGTTCACGGTGGGGGTGGATGAACAGGACCCCGTGGTGTTGCCTCTGGATGAACAGGACCCCGATCGATCGAGCCGGTTGGGGCTAGATGAACAGGACCCCGTGGAGGGCTGGATGAACAGGACCACCCTGTGGAGGGCAGGATGTACAGTAGACGGTGGAGGGCAGGATGAACAGTAGCTCATGGAGGGGTGGTTGAACAGGAGCTCGTGGAGAGGGCTGGTTGAACAGTAGCCGGTGGAGTAGCGCACGGTGGAGGCTGGATGAACAGGAGCCTGTGGATGAACAGTCGCAGGTGGAGGCTGGAGGAGGTCGATGGTGGATGAACAATAGCTCGTGGAGGCTGGAGGGGGTCGACGATGGCGATGAACAGTATCCCGTGGAGTCCCGTTTTGCGGTACGCCACACCCCTCCCGATGAACAGGACCCCCGTTTCGACCGTAGCGCTCCAACACAAGTCCGTTTCATCCGTTTTGCGGTACGCGACACCCCTCCCGATCAACAGAAATCCTGTTTCGACCGTAGGAGGCCCGTTTCCTATGTTTTGCGGTACGCCGGACCCCTCCCGATCAATAGGACCCTGTTCCGAACGTAGGAGGTCTGTTTCCTCCGTTGTGCGGTACGCCAGGCCTCGTTTTCATCGCCTGTTCCGTCCAAGCCCTCCCGATGAACACGACCACGCATTCCGTTCTGACCCAGCCGGTTGGCTCCCACGCGTTCCGTTGCCTCCCCATGAACACGACGCATTCCATTGCCTCCCCATGAACACGACGCATTCTGTTGCCTCCCCATGAACACAATCACGACGCTGTTTCTCTGTTCCGACCCAGCCATGTCAACGAGCCCTCGTAGTACGTATGCGCGAGTAGGCGTTCGAGACCCCACCCGTATGTACACATATGTGGCCATATTTTCTTTCTTGCACCCTGGCCGCCTCTACTACGACACGTGCGTGCCTCTACATCCACCAGTATATATGTACGTACACGTTCAAGACTAGAATGACAATGCTACATACGCTTCGACCAAGTGGGTCCCGACTATCAGGCACTTCCTTCCGTGCGAAGATGTAGCTGGTGGGTCCCAGCAGTCAAGGGGGCGAAATATGATGGCCCGTCCGGTGGGTCCCCGCTATCAGGTGGAGGAATAATTATTTTGCATGTAATAAGGAGGCACTTCCTTGCTGCGGCCGTGGACCCAGGTGTCAGCCTCTCCACGTACAGTCCACGTCCGATGAAAGCCGTTCCTTGACCACGTTGACCACGCCGCACCGAGAGCACCAGGGCGGTGGACGACGACGAGGCCTAGGAAGGGGATGATGCGGAGTCGGGGAAGACGCAGCATTGGATGCCCACGCGTAGAGGAGTACGAGGGCACTGGTTCGCTATGGTGTGAGGCTGCCGTCGCTGCAGAGTAACAGGGGTGTGGGTGAGTAGAGGGATGGCCTGGCCAGCGGTGGGAGTAGTAGGGTGCGGTGAGGCCTCCGCCGCATCGCAGCCGTCCACGGGAGGCAGGAGCATGAGACATGACCGGCGCTGGTTTGGGCGGCTGGAGCAAGAAGACCAGAGGTTGAAGAAGCACTACGGCCGTTGGATGGACATCGTACGGTCACTGGAGCTAGAATCGTGCATATTGACTAAGTTGACAAAGCCCTCCGTCCCCGTCAACTTAGTAGGCCCACAAGTCAGCCTGCCACTATACTGGGTCCCAACTAACAGGGGGGTATTCATTTTTTTTGTGCGTAATAAGGAGGCACTTCATTGCGTGCGAAGATATAGCTGGTGGGTCCGAGCTGTCAGCGGTGGTAATGTTTTTTTCGCGAAATACAGAGGCCCTTTTGGTGGGTCCCTGATGTCAGGTGGAGGAATCATTATTTTGCACGTAATAAGGAGGCATTTCCTTGCGTGCGGCCGTGGACCCAGCTGTCGGCCTCTCCACGCACAGTCCACTTCAGATGCATGTCGGTCGTTGACCATGTTGACCAGGCCACGCCGAGAGCACCAGGGCGGTGGAAGATGGCGAGGCCTAGGAAGGGAACGACGCGGAGGCAGGGTAGACTCGGCAGTTGTTTCCCACACGGAGGGGAGTACGACTGTACGAGGGTTTACTGGTTCGTCTGCCATTGCCGGAGAATAACAACATGTGTGGGTGAGTAGAGGGATGGCTAGGCCAGCGATGGGAGTACGATGGGGCGGTGAGGCCTGCGTGGCAGCACCACCGGCCGCGGGGAGGAGGGAGTAGGCAGTCCCGCCGGTGCTTGTTTGAGCGGCTGGAGCAGGAAGAGCAGAGATTGAAGAAGCACGACGGCCGTTGGATGGACATCCAGCAGTCACTGCTTGTGCGTCAACCTTTTTTTAGGAAAGACTCAAATCTGTGGAAAACAGCATAGAGCCCATCTGCCATTATTTCTAATAATTTTCAGCCCATTTGCTAATTCTTAAGATTTTTTTGGAGCCCATATTCTTTTTGTTAGCGTAACAGCCCAAATTGTGGCCACGGTTAAAAAATTATACGAAATTTTGCATATTTCGGTGCGGTTCGAACTGTTTTTAATCCCGTAATTTCGACTCACATTCAAACTGATTTTAAAAATAAATGTATATCAATATAAAATCCAACAAATTCTCCACACATAAAAATTTATGTAATTTAAAATCTTGAAATGAAAAAAAAGATATTTGAAACTAATTGCCGGTTTGATGTGTTTTAAAAATGTACAGCCCATTTCTCATTACTGATGGGCCATTTTCTCGGCCAGCCGAATGAAAGCTCTCCTCGTCTTGAAAGATTTGCAGCCCAACAAGCCTGACAAAGCGACTTACTTGGCAAAACACAAAAAAACTGGGTTGTGGCCGTGGACCCAGCTATCAGCCTCTCCACGTACAGTACTCTTCCGATGGAAGTCGTTCCTTGACCACGTTGACCACGCCGCGCGGAGAGCACCACGGTGGTGGACGACGGCGAGGCCTAGGAAGGGAACGACGCGGAGCCGGGGAAGACACGGCAGTGGAAGCCCGCGCGGAGAGGAGTACGTGGGTTCACTGGTTCGGCTGCGGTGTGAGGTTGCCATCGCCGCAGGGCCTGGCAAGCGGTGGGAATAGTAGGGGGCGATGAGGCCTCCGCGGCAGCACAGCCGGCCACGGGAGGCAGGAGCATGCGGCATGACCGGCACTGGTTTGGGCGGCTGGAGCAAGAAGGCCAGAGGTTGAAGAAGCACTACGGCCGTTGGATGGACATCGTACGATCATTGGAGCTATAATCATTCATATTGACTAAGTTGACAAAGCCCTCCGTCCCCATCGACTTTGTTGGCCCACAAGTCATCCTCCCACTATGGTGGGTCCCAGCTAGCAGGGGGTATTCATTTTTTTGTGCGTAATAAGGAGGCACTTCCTTGCGTGCCAAGATATAGCTGGTGGGTCCGACATGTCAGTGGGGGGAACGTTTTTTCACGAAATACAGAGGCCCTTCGGGTGGGTCCCAGCTGTCAGGTGGAGGAATCATTATTTTGCGCGTATAGTCCACGGCCGATGGATGTCGTTCGTTGACCAAGTTGACCAGGCCGCGCCGAGAGCACCATGGCGGTGGACGACGGCGAGGCCTAGGATGGGAACGACACGGAGCCGGGGAAGACTCGGTAATGGTTGCCCACGCGGTGGGGAGTACGAGGGTTTACTGGTCCGGCTGCCGTCGCCAGAAAATAATAGGAGGTGTGGGTGAGTAGAGGAATGGTCTGGACAGCAATGAAGTAGGGTGGGGCGGTGCGGCCTGTGCGGTAGCACAGCCGGCCACGGGAGGCAGGAGCAGGCAGTCCCACCAGAGCTGGTTTGGGCGGCTGGAGCAAGAAGATCAGATATTGAAGAAGCAGCATGGCCGTTGGGTTAACATCCAATGGTCACTGCTGCTAGAATCATTTGTGGACTAAGTTGACAAAGCCAAAGTACACGTCAACCTAGTAGACCCACAAGTCAGCCTCCAAATCTGTCCCAAACAGCATACAGCCCGTAATTTCTAGACACATTCAAACTAATTTTAAATCTAAATATACCTTAATTTAAATTCAATGAAATTTTACCCGCACAAATACAATGAAATTTAAAATATCAAAATCCGAAAGAAAACAGTATTTTGGAACTAATTGTCTGTTTGCTGTATTTTCATTTTATAGCCCATTTCTTATTACTTATAGCCCATTTTCTGGGCAAAATGCATCCCTCCTCATCTTGAAAGATTTCCGGCCCAGCAGGGCGTAGAAAAGCAAGTAGGCCTACGTTGGTTATTCTACAAAAAACAAAATAGCTGGCTAGCAATTTTCAGAAAGGAAAAAAACAAACTGGGCTAGCCATGTGCTATACATATGAAATAAAAGCCTGGGCTAGACGGGCCACGGGTCCCGCACAACCAAGTTGATACCCTTCTCTGTCCCGAAAAAACAAAATTACTGCGCGCTGCTGGGTCCCTACTGTCATCCTCACCATGTACAGTCATCACCTTATTCCTATCGGTTGTTGACCATGTTGACAACACTAGAGGGCGACGCTGCGGCGAGCGAACCAAGGCGGAGGACGATGGTGAGGCCTCGGACGGGAATGAATAGGAGCCGGGGCAGATCACAGCCAGTCGTGGGAGGCAGGAGCAGGCGGTCCTGCTGGCGCTGGTTTGGCTTTGGCGGCTCGAGGAAGAAGAGACTGAAGAGACGCGACAGACGTTGAATGTCAATCCAACGGTCAAGGTTGGCACAATCGTTTTGTTGACTAAGCGGACACCAAGTAGCATACTTTTTTATATATAGGAAGAAAATTGCGAGGAAAATGTGTTTGTCTGCCGTCCTCCTCACAGGGAACGTTTGCCACATCAGTGACTAGCACCCTTGGTTTTCAGCCAAGAGGTCTTGGGTTCGAGTCCCAGGAACTCTCAATTTTGTCCTCCTTCCTTCCTCACAAAAAAAGGGAAAGAAAATCAAAGACTTGGGAAGGCGTATAGAACAAGCTAGTGTACCAGTAACGAGACGTTGCCGAGTTTTAGAAAAAAGAAAGATGTGCTCCTGTAGCTGGTTCGAATTCAAACCTAGACTATGACTATATATGGTGCTATGCTACTCTGCAAGTAATGAAACTGACATATCCAACGTTCGCTTCTCCTCTTCTCTACTTACTCTGCCTAGCATCAGAAGCTCTGGCTGCAGCAACCATGAACACTGGCTGCTCGTCCACTTGCTCTTCAGCAGGCAACAACTAGATATGCGCCAAGTCGCAATCCGTACCATCGTCTGTGGGTCTCATAACACCCTCGCCGGCACGCGCACCGCAGCCGATTGCTTATCGCAACCCACTGCCGTTGGTGTGGTGCCACTGCTACAAATCACGTAGAGTCATCCATCGCGTCTCAACCACAATCCGCAACCCTGGACAAGTCTTCTACAAATGCCCGAATCATGGGGTAATAATATGTTTAAGTGTTGTTCTGCTGCTTTCAGTTGCTAATTTTTCTAATAGTTTGGTTGATGATCTACCAATTTGATTCGTGCAGAAAAGGGAAGATTCGTGTGATTTGTATTTCTGGGAAGTTGCTGATGTGGGGGAATGCAACTACGCTGATTATTTAGTTAGCCGAGGAATCCCAATACCAGCAGGTTGGGGTGTTGGACAAGTAACTGAAGGAACGGCAGAAGAGGAAGATGCAGAGCAGAAGCTTAAAGATGCAGTTCCTCTGATCATGGCCAAGCAATAGCTGCTGAACGGCCTTGACAGCAATGAGGAGATGAAAGAGCTTGTGAAGATAATGGGAAAAATCGATGTGCTCTGTAGGATGATTGTCTCTTTATTTGCAGTGTATGTAGCACCCGTGATGTATTCAGTGGCTACGACATGAGCACTTTGCTGAAACTAGTAATGAATGAAACATGTGTAGCAGGCTGGGCGTAGTGTTGTGAACATATAATGATTTCTATTAATGGAAATTAGGGGGTATCCCCTTTTGCTCATATAAATAAATAAATAGCAGAGGCCCTGTCGGGTCAGCTTTGTTCTCATTCGAAGACGTCGAGAAAATTGCAGTCCAACAGCAAACTATGTCATCAAATTCAAGTTTCACGGCCAAATATGAGTACAACTAAACAACAATGTCATCATGTTTTAGTTGTCATACAATCACCAAACACAAATCAGCATACATAACAAGTGATGTTCTCACAGCAAAATACTAAACAACATGTTCATCAGGTTTCAGTTGTCATAGCAAACACAATTCCACATAGTAGATAAAAAAACGTCTTCTGACAGGCAAATACGACAAAAGCAATGTAATCATCATCCGCAGCAGCAGCGTCAACATCTTCGCCATGTGTATCAGTCTGAATCGTAATTCCCCATGGTGTCATCTTCTTCTTCGTCCTCAACGTCCTCGAACGTTGGCTTCTTCTTGATAAACTCTTGTATGTCCACAGCACGACAGGCAATCTTTTCGCCGGCGTCATTGACATGATGGTTCTCAAAGATATTAGGAACATCTGTGTTATCTTGTACATCAGGAGCAGTGTAAGCATCATCTTGTTGTGCAACTTCATTAAACGAATTCCTCTGCTCAAACCTTTGCAATACTCTCCAGTCATCGCTACGTGCAAATGTGTCTTCCAAGAAAAATATCTGTGTTGCTTGATTTGCCAAAATAAAAGGCTCGTTGGTCTGGTACGCCACCTTGACATTGATGGATTTGAAATAATCATCAGCTCTGGGATTTGCGATCCTGGAAAACAGGTTATACCAACGACAGCACAACAGAACCACGCACCGATGATCCTCAAAACTGGAGATATACTGCAACTGAATAATGTCTGTTATGTTAGCATACATTTCAGTTGTCTCTTTGTCATACGTATCCGTGCTCATGATGGCACTGTTTTGTGTCTTCCTGCCTTCGTCTCGTGCAAGGGTGTTGTAGCGCACATCTCCAACAACGCAAGATTCATAATGTCTTACCCGAGTATCAGGACCCATTGCTAGGGAGTAAAGGGCATCATCAACTGCCTTCCCATCCTCCCGCATCTTCTTAACCTATGGTTAGAAAATAGACAAGCTGATCATCTTCTGTACTCAATATATTAAAAAACTGACAGTGCACTTCAAAAGCTTACATGGTTCTTGAACCATTTCGCAAATCCTGCCATAACCAATTTGTCAATGTTTCTTGGATTTTGCGGCAGTAACTCCTCTTTGTAGATGCTGCACAACATGGTGATCGCGTCAAACATCTAAGTATATAAGAATGTGTTGCAAGTTTAGTAGATTACGATGTATAAGCTGCAGTACTACACTTACTTGATATAAGGTAGTATCTCAGGACAGTTATTCAACACATACCAAACCATTTTGTCCAAATCTTTAGGTTTGTCCTCTTGTCGACTCTTCCCTATAACTCGAACAGAATAATCGAAAACATTGAGCCCGGGATTGTCTTCACCCACCTCTTTGCTAAGCTGATCAGCCGTTTCAATGTATTTTGAGCAGAATGTCAACGCTTCTGTAGCAATGTAGGCCTTTGCAATGGAACCCTCGGGTCTAGCTCTGTTCCTAACATAGCCCTTGAAAGTGCCTAGCCGCCTTTCAATAGGGTACATCCAGCCATACTATACTGGACCTCTAAGTAGTGCCTCATCAGGTAGATGAACAGCCAAACGCACCATCACATCAAAGAAGGCTGGAGGATATATCTTCTCAAGGTCGTATAGGATAGTTGGTATCTTGTCTCTAAGACGCTCCAAAGCATCTATCCTAATATTCCTACTGCAGAGTTCCCTGAAGAATTGTCCCAACTCTACAACTGCTCTGTATAAGTCAGGGCGGCCCAATCCTCTAAGGATAACAGGTAAAACCCTTTGAAGTCACTACAAAAAAAGACACATCCGTGACATTTTGGGCCAAACGAAAAAAAATTCTGTCATACATATGACACTTCTATGACGATAATTGTGACAAAACCCAGTATCATCATAGATGTGGTGGGTTCCTACTTCTATGACAAAAAATCATGACAGAAAATGGGCTTTTCGTCCTGGGCGGGCCGGAGACGCAGCTACATGACATTCTTTCGGCCGTCCATGACGGAAAAAACCATGGTAGAAGCGAGGGGGAGGAAAATTTCGGGGAGTTCCCGGTTACGGTGGGAGGTCGGGGCCGAGCGATGCACGTTTCTCTCGTACATGTACGCGCGTGTGTGCGAGGCGTTGGCTCTAACTGAACCCGAGCGAAGCGTTGGGCTCTAACTGAACCCGAGCGATTGCACTGCAGGCTACGCGTTACTGAACCCGAGCGATCGATTGATGGCTGTTAACTGAACCCGATCGATCGATTCCTTCGCTACTGCTGCTAACTGAAGCCGATCGATGGGATGAACAGTGAGCGTTGCGGGGGGGTTTGGATGAACAGTGAGCAGTGGCATTGCCTCTGGATGAACAGGACCCTGTGGTGTGGTGGAGGGCTGGATGAACAGTAGACGGTGGAGGGGTGCCCGTGGAGGGGTGGATGAACAGGACCCCGTGGTGTGGAGGGCTGGATGAATAGTAGATGGTGGAGGGGTGGTTGAACAGGACCCCGTGGTGTGCAGGGCTGGATGAACAGTAGACGGTGGAGGGGTGCCCGTGGAGGGGTGGTTGAACAGGACCCCGTGGTGTGGAGGGCTGTATGAACAGTAGATGGTGGAGGGGTGGTTGAACAGTAGCCGGTGGAGTAGCGCGCGGTGGAGGCTGGATGAATAGGAGCCCGTGGAGGCTGGAGGAGGTCGACGGTGGAGATGAACAATATCCTGTGGAGTCCCGTTTTGCGGTATGCCACACCCCTCCCAATGAACAGGACCCTCATTTCGACCGTAGCGCTCCAACACAAGTCTGTTTCCTCCGTTTTGCGGTACGCCACACCCCTCCCGTTCAACAGGACCCCCGTTTCGACCGTAGGAGGTCTGTTTCCTCCGTTTTGCGGTACGCCAGACCCCTCTCGATGAACAGGATCCCTTTCGAACATGGCCGGTCGAACACAAGTCCGTTTCCTTCGTTCTGCGGTACGCCAGGCCTCGTTTCCATCGCCTGTTCCGTCCAAGCCCTCCCGATGAACACGACGCATTTCGTTGCCTCCCCATGAACACGACGCATTCTGTTGCCTCCCCATGAACACGACGCATTCCGTTGCCTCCCCATGAACACGACAATGACGTTGTTTATCCGTTCCGACCCAGCCATGTACACGAGCCCTGGCCGTACGTATGCGTGAGTAGGCGTTCGAGACCCCGCCCGTATGTACACATACGTGGTCGTAGTTTCTTTCTTGCACCCTGGCCGCTGTATGTACGTGTAACTGCTATGTGTGCGCCTGTACTACGACACGTGCGCGCCTCTACTACGACACGTGCACGCCTCTACATCGACCAGTATGTACGTACATGTTCGCGACCAGAATGACAATGCTACGTACGCTTCGACCAGGTGGGTCCCGACTGTCAGGCACTTCCTTGCCTACGAAGATGTAGCTGGTGGGTCCCAACAATCAGGGGGAGAATCATTTTTCTTTCGGACGCACTTCCTTGCGTGCGAAGATGTAGCTGGTGGGTCCCAGCAGTCAGGGGGAAATGTTTTTTTGCGAAATACGGTGGCCCGTCTGGTGGGTCCCGCTGTCAAGTGGAGGAATAATTATTTTGCACGTAATAAGGAGGCAGTTCCTTGTTGCGGCCATGGACCCAGCTGTCAGCCTCTCCACATATAGTCCATGTCCGATGGAAGCTGTTCCTTGACCACGTTGACCACGCCGCGCCGAGAGCACCAGGGCGGTGGATGACAGCAAGGCCTAGGAAGGGGACAACATGGAGACGGGGAAGACGCGGCAGTGGATACCCACGCGTAGAGGAGTACGAGGGTTCACTGGTTCGCTACGGTGTGAGGCTGCCGTCGCCGCAGAATAACAGGGGGTGTGGGTGAGTAGAGGGATGGCCTGGCCAGCGGTGGGAGTAGTAGGGGGCGGTGAGGCCTCCGCCGCATCGTAGCCGGCCACGGGAGGCAGGAGCACGAGGCACGACCGGCGCTGGTTTGGGCGG
Source organism: Triticum dicoccoides (assembly GCF_002162155.2). Classification (NCBI taxonomy): domain Eukaryota; kingdom Viridiplantae; phylum Streptophyta; class Magnoliopsida; order Poales; family Poaceae; genus Triticum; species Triticum dicoccoides. The sequence goes on from NC_041384.1 coordinate 381,347,422, forward strand.
CTGGAGCAAGAAGACCAGAGGTTGAAGAAGCACTACGGCCGTTGAATGGATATCGTACGATCACTGGAGCTAGAATCGTGCATATTGACTAAGTTGACAAAGCCCTCCGTCCCCGTCAACTTAGTAGGCCCACAAGTCAGCCTGCCACTATACTGGGTCCCAGCTAACAGGGGGAGTATTCATTTTTTTTGTGAGTAATAAGGAGGCACTTCCTTGCGTGCGAAGATATAGCTGGTGGATCCGAGTTGTCAGCGGCGGTAATGTTTTTTCGTGAAATACAAAGGCCCTTTCGGTGGGTCCCTGATGTCAGGTGGAGGAATCATTATTTTGCACGTAATAAGGAGGCATTTCCTTGCGTGCGGACGTGGACCCAGCTGTCGGCCTGTCCACATAAAGTCCACTTTAGATGCATGTCGGTCGTTGACCATGTTGACCAGGCCGCGCCGAGAGCACCAGGGCGGTGGACGACGGCAAGGCCTACGAAGGGAACAACACGGAGGCAGGGAAGACTCGGCTGTTGTTTCCCACGCGGAGGGGAGGACGAGTGTACGAGGGTTTACTGGTTTATCTGCCGTCGCCGGAGAATAACAGCAGGTGTGGGTGAGTAGAGGGATGGCTAGGCCAGCGATGGGAGTACGATGGGGCGGTGAGGCTTGCGCGGCAGCAGAGCCGGCCACAAGGAGGAGGGAGCAGGCAGTCCCGCCGGCGCCTGTTTGAGCGGCCGGAGAAGGAAGAGCAGAGATTGAAGAAGCACGACGGCCGTTGGATGGCCATCCAACAGTCACTGCTTGTGCGTCAACGTTTTTTTAGGAAAGCCTCAAATCTGTGGTAAACAGCATATAGCCCATCTGCCATTATTTCTAATAATTTACAGCCCATTTGCTAGTTATTAATGTTTTTTTGGAGCCCATATTCTTTTTGTTAGCATTACAGCCCATATTGTGGCCACGGTTAAAAAATTATATGAAATTTTGCATATTTCGGTGCGGTCCGAACTGTTTTTAATCCCGAAATTTCGACTCACATTCAAACTGATTTTAAAAATAAATGTATATCAATATAACATCCAACAAATTCTCCACGCATAAAAATTAATGTAATTTCAAATCTCGAAATGAAGAAAAGATATTTGAAACTAATTGCCGGTTTGATGTGTTTTAAAAATGTACAGCCCATTTCTCATTACTGATGGGCCATTTTCTTGGCCAGCCGAATGAAAGCTCTCCTCGTCTTGAAATATTTGCAGCCCAATAGGCCTGACAAAGTGACTTACTTGGCAAATCACAAAAAAAACTGGGCTGTGGCCGTGGACCCAGCTGTCAGCCTCTCCACGTACAGTACTCTTCCGATGGAATGTCGTTGACCACGTTGACCACGCCATGCCGAGAGCACCAAGGCGGTGGACGACGGCGAGGCCTAGGAAAGGGACGACATGGAGCCGGGGAATACGCGGCAGTGGATGCCCACGCGGAGAGGAGTACGAGGGTTCGCTGGTTCGGCTGCGGTGTGAGGCTGCCGTCGCCGTAGAGCCTGGCTAGCGGTGGGAGTAGTAGGGGGCGATGAGGCCTCATCGGCAGCATAGCCGGCCACTAGAGGCAGGAGCAGGCGGTCTCCCCGGTGCTGGTTTGGGCGGCTGGTGTAAGAAGAGCAGCGATTGAAGAAGCAGCAGGACCGTTCGATTCAAATGCAACGGTTACTGCTGCTAGAATCGTTTGTTGACTAAGTTGACAAGCCCTGCGTACGCATCAACTTAGTAGGCCCACAGGTCAGCCTCCCAACTAGTGCACCCCAGATGTCAGTGGGAGGAATCATTTTTTTCGCGTAATAAGGAGGCAGTTGATTGCGTGCGGCCAGGCCAGCGGAGGGAGTAGGGTGGGCCGGGGAAGCCTGCGCGGCATCAAAGTGGGCCACAAGAGGAGGGAGCAGGCAGTCCCGCCGGCGCTAGTTTAGGCGGCTAGAGCAGGAAGATCAGAAATTGAAGAAGCACGTCGGCCGTTGGATGGACATCCAAAACTAACTGCTGCTAGAATCATGTGTTCACTGACAAAGCCTTGCGTAAACAAGTCGGCCTCAAAATATGTGGCGTGTACAACCCATTTGCTATTATTTTTATAATTTTTACTCATTTTCTAATTCATATGGAATTTATTGCAGCCTGTTTTCCATTTTTAGAATTGCTGGCCATTTTCTGGTCAGTACCAGGGTCAAAAAATTAACTAAATATGTGGGAAATTTTGAAAATTCGCAAATTTTTGCTGGGGAACAAAATATTCTTAATCCGAAAATTGTTAGCCATACTAAAACAAATTTAAAAATAAATTAGTACTATGTCTTGTTAAATCCAATGAAATACGTATAAGATATCAGTGAAGAACAAAAACAAAAAAAGAAACTTATATCCCATTTGCTATAATTTTTTTGGAATTTTCAACCCCTTTTGATATTACTTTTAACAGACATTGACCATACTCCTAAGCCAGGTCGGAATGCATCCCTCCTCGTCTTGAAAGATTTGCATCCCAGTAATTTGGAGAAAACAAATAGGCCTAGCTTGGGTATTCTTCAAAATGAAATAGTGGGCTACCTATTTTCCCAAAGAACTGGTGCATGAGCATTTAGCTTTATTTATTTATTTACTTATTTATGTTTAGGGGACCATGAGCATGTACCTGGGCCGGATTCATGTGAGAGCCTCCCTTCCAGTTAATTATGTGCTTCTCTATTGGGCCTTCATCAGTGGGCTGCATGTTATCAACAAGTGGAAAATGTGTTCCGAGTTTTAAAAAAAGTGTTCCGTACGATAAATAGTATGCGCTACGTACCATACGGGGCACTAAAGGATCGAACCGTGCAACGACTTCCAAAACATTGTGTTTGTCGTTCTAACAACACATTTATTCAACCAACAGACGAAATATACTACTGATTGTACATTGAAAATAGCAGCAGCAGCAACCAGGGCTGGGGGTGCAACAGAAGCAATAAGCAGGCCAGAAGAGTGAAGATGCAGCTCTCTCTTCCAAACCAAACATCAGCCATCATTACAAAAGGGCTACCAAAAAAGAACAAGTGTATGCATCAAACTAAATAAAGATCCTACTACACCAAGTGTACGCATCTAACTAACTGGCTCAGTTAGACGTTACTATTTATTAAGCTGTGGAGATTGGCTGACGGCTTGAACCAGATGAGTGCCTGACAGGGGAAACTCCAGCCAGCAGGTCGAAGTCTAATACTTGCAACCCTCTCTCCTACTTTGGGCTGCAGAGCGTGGCGGCACATATCAGGATATGGTGCATGCAGAGATGCATGGTATGTTGTGTACACACAGTTTTGCCTGATGAACGAAACCGCGCTGCCATCATGATCCTTGTCATTGGTTATCTCCTGGTTAATCGGATAATTCAGTCCGACAAACAGAGAGCGTGTACCAAGGCTACTTACCAGCCTCCAGTCAAAAATTCCTGAAGGCCCAGAGAAGTTGGGATCCTGCTCAAAGACCTTGCAGTGACTGTGATTGTATTCCGTGAAACAACACGTCCGGTACGTGCGAACGGTCATCAATCTTTCGCCATCGTCTGATCGAGCCAGGAACCACCTGCAACTGCCATGCCGCTTTTCTTTGAAAGGTTCCAGGATTAGGAAGGGTAGGGACACCAGGCGGCCTACAACATCATATCAAGTTGGAGTCAAATAAAAAAGGGCTCTTGGTTTAGTCAATCTTAAGAACAACATGTTATGAGCATGAATATTTTTTCATCAAATGTTGGAAGTAATATAAGCAAGCCATCATGATATCATAGGAAAGTAGCATACTGCTGTAATAGCCGTTTGAAGCGATGACTGGAGTAGGCCAGCAATACGTCCAGCCATAGAAGGAGTCGACAACGTAAATGAAGCCCTTGTGTTCAATGGCATCAAAGAACCATGAAGGATGTATGATCTTGCGATGGACGTGCAGATTTATCCACTTACCACAGTGACCTGTCAGATAGGCGAGACCGCGGTTTAAGAACGCAATTAGCCTGAAGTCTTTATAATTCGCAGATCTTGTGGGCACTTGGCAGATTACAATCTTGAGCAAATCAAACTTGGTATCATGTTGGCTACTGTAAGATTCTGAGTATTCTGGGCCGCGGTGCCAAAGCAGTGCAGTGTTAATCGAAGGAAGAGGGATCAATCGCCGGGTGTAGACCTCCATGAGCATCCAGCTGCCGCGACCGTCGATGAGCACCATCCAAGACGTGTTCATGCCGACCCAGTACATACCGTTAATGTAGTTGAGGCTGACGGGGATCGGATCGTAGTCAAGGGGGATGCTCGCCACCCTATGATCGTTATGCTGCGTGACACGCCGTTTCTGAAGATCAGGCGGCATCAGCAAGCAAGGAGCTGGCTTAAAAAGCTCTGGCCTGAGGGCTTTGAGTAAACGGTACAGCCCTGACGAGCACGCGGCGAGCGGCATGGTACTAAGATTGTCCACACGCGAAACAATGAGCTTGATTACCTCTATGGGGAGCAAATTCCAGCCACTCTTTTGGCGGATGCTGCTCGGTTCTGCCATTGTTAGTGCTTGGGTTTCAGACGAGGGGGGAGGCGCCTTAGCGGGGATGGAAGATTGGACGAGATTATGTGCGGACAAAGATGGAGAAGCGAATATGTGCTGCGGGAAGTGGACAGGTGATGATGACTACAGCATGCCGCTTGACCTACGAGACACATACCAGTAGCGTAGGGTCATGTCGATGCCAGACAACTTGCTTGAGTGATCACAGTACTGGTACTCCCTACAATGATATGCCCTAACTTGCTTGAGTAGAGTAGTAGAGTAGGACTCTGCTCTACTACTAGCACCGGAGGAGTAGTATATTCTAATCTAAAATAGTTACAAACTTCAATGCCCGAGCGTGGAACGACTATGAACCATGCTCAAAGACCGTGTATACGTGGTGTTTGGACATGGGCGACAACCTCAACGCCAACGGTGCAGCTCCCGTTCCACCGTATGTGTTTCTGTCCTTCCTGTTCGAAATCGTGGTAAAATTCATGTTTCTACTCTGTATCCTACTACTATGCTAGTCCACATGATTAGTTGCGAATGACGACTTCTTCCCCGACCTCGGCAACCTCATCCTCGATGACATGGGCGACAATGTCAACGCCGGCAATCAGTGAGATACAGGGTGTAGGAAGCGGTTTGGGAATTTGCATGCCTTTCCAACCAGTGAGATACTCCGTACAAAGTACAACAAAGAAATAACCACAGAGAAGGAAGCTAAAAGTAAACAATCAAACGAGCATTTTTTCTTTTGCTTTGCATTGAATCATTTCACAAGCTTGACTAGTGTTGTTTTTGTACTTTTACAAAAACCGCATCGTAATGTTAAAACGTGCATTTGCACGTACATAAGTAATAGTAGTACTCCCTCCGTCTAGGTGTATAAGTCTTCCCTCCTTCTTGGTCAAGGTGCACAACCAAAGATGACTTATTGACCTGGACGGAGGGAGTAGCACAGTCTGCAAGCATATATCGAGAGAGACGTGTAGTGCGATAGTGGAAAAAAATTACTCGTATATGAGACCAGATCTCACGGTTAGCAGGTGAGACCCGTCCTGATGGATGACACGTGGCTTTTAAGTGGGGGTGGGGGATGCTTTGTGATTTGTGAATGCCACGTGTCATCCATCAGGATGGGTCTCGCGTGAGACCTGGTCTCATAGAATTCTTTTCCTGCGATAGTATATAGTAAAGTTTGTGCTATATGCACGTACTTGCAAAATGCGTACGAATACACAAGGTTTCCAAACTTTCCCTTTTACATACTTAATTAAGGACGCTAAAAATTCCTAAACGTTCGGGATTTATCATTTGCGTCCCAAAACTAACAAGATCGCCTTACGAAAAAAAAATTATACTCCTCCTAAAAGCCACGACGCTCGCAGGAGCGCTTGCGGCGCGCCACGAGTGCCCTGGTGTGTGGCCGTTTCCCAGCGCGCCGACACAACACCTCTTCCTCAGCCTCGCAACTCGCGAGGTGCTGATTGGAGGCTTGCCGACGGGCGAGCATGATCTCACCGGTGTGGTGATCCGGCGCCAACAGGTACTCCTCCTCGCTGGAAGCGTGCACCTGATCCACGTACCGCCAAGTGTAGATGAGGCGCTTGGGCCCGACTGCACTCAGGGCATCGGCACGGGCGTCCTCCGCCACCCTCACGGCCCTTGCACGAGCCTTCTGCCAAAGAGCCAATTGCCTGACTCTCTCGGACGCGACATAGGCCTCCCAGGCAGCTTGTTCCGCGGTGCGCTTCTCTTCCTCGGCCTTCTTCTCCGCCTTTATTTTGGCGTGCTCTGCTAGAGGCAAAGCCTCCCACAAGGCGACATCCATTTCTTTCCAAAGCTCCTCAAGGCTGGGGGGCTCGGCGGGCGGCGCGGCATTCTCCTCGTAGCGGGGAGCCGACGCGTCCTCCGGCGCGCGTGCTGGCGAGATTGGGAACGCCGACGCGTCCACCTCGATGCGTCGCGGCGAGGAGCGGAACACCGACGCGTCCTCCTCGACTAGTGGCAGCGAGGAACGGAACAGCGACGTGTCGCGTAGCGGCGAGGAGCAGAACACCGACGCGTTCTCCTCGACTAGTGGCGGCGAGGAACGGAATGGCGACGCGTGACCGTCCACGCGGTGCAGAGAGGGGTCCTAGGGCTTGGGAGGGGCCATGCCATGGTGGTCGACGTGAGAGGGAGGGGGAGGAGATAGCAATGAACGTGAACGTGAGGGGGAGGAGATAGCGATGTCGTGGGAGGCGCGATATTTATAGCGAGCAATGGCACACCTACGTAAGATATGGACTGAGCTGCACTGACTTAAGTGCCGGTCCAGTTGCGTCACAGACATGTGGGCCAGACCCCTGTTGGGCCCATATGTCAGTGACCGAATGCACGTGCAGTTAAGTAACAGCTACGTGGGCATATTTGTCGGAGTAAATTACGGGGGAGCGAAGGGGTGGAAATATTGCTGGTCACAACGGATTGGACGAGCGTGGGGGGAGGAGAGTCATGCATGCAGATTTTTTCACACGGGGTGGAGTGGTGGGACCGCCGGAGGGAGAAGGAGAGTTTGGCAGGCATATTGTTTCACACATGGAGAGGGAAAAAATTGGAGACGAACGGGCTTCCTGCAGGTATGGGGAACCGTGCATAATAAGTCATCTTGCATGCCGGGCTAGGTATAGTCTCAAGTCATTAAAAACAAACACGCCCCACACATGTTCATATTTCAAGGTGCACTAAATTATTGCATGCGATGATTAAGGCTGGCCATAATGGTGTTATCTTAGCTGGTATCATGCACACAGGAATAGCAAACATGCTGATGTGGCAAAGAATTAAAGAAGAGAGGGGGTTAGAGTAACTAGAGTTCATGCATGCATTGTTAAACACATTTTTTTGTGGAGAACGACAACACTAGTTGAGTACTTTTGCAGACTTAAAAAACTATTCCACAATGTGTCAACATTCACAATGTCAAATCAATATTTTTACACTCATTATAAAACATAGTTCTTATACTAGTACTAGTTGAGTACTCATTATAATCAGTACTCCCTCCGTCTAGGTGAGCAAGTCATCTTAGATTGTGCACTGTGACCAAGGAGGAGGGGAAAACGAGAGATCTTAATGCTTATAATCAGTACTCCCTCCGTCTAGGTGAGCAAGTCATCTTAGATTGTGCACTATGACCAAGGAGGGGAAAACGAGAGATCTTAATGTTTATAATCAGTACTCCCTCCGTCTAGGTGAGCAAGTCATCTTAGATTGTGCACTATGACCAAGGAGGAGGGGAAAACGAGAGATCTTAATGTTTATTTGCTAATTAATAGCATTGCATGCAATGAACTAACCACTGCATGTCGTGTTTGGTAGTCTCAAGTCATTAAAAGCATGCACACCCACATCTCCTATTGGTTGATATGTCAAGAAACAAGAAACGAGGTAGAAGTTAATGCACCGTGCCTAAGACTAGCCACAATGGATAGTAACATACACTAGTAACATACACATATCGCTAGACTATGTTACTACCTTCATAGTGGGTAGTAACTTAAGTGTGGTAACATGCAAAGATTCATTTATTAGGTTATAGACTCATATTGCATTAGGACATGTGATGTTACAGTAACTAGCTAACTTACTACAATTACCTCTCTCTTCATTAACTTATTGCCACATAAGCAAATCTGTTGAGTTGGACTCGATGTTACCGCTGAAGTTACTCCCATTGTGGCTAGTCTAAGTGTTTTGGGAGTATTGTAGATATTGATATTTTTAGTATAAATTTGGTCGTGGGATTTCATTGATGCTTGTCAAAGCGTTGACAGGTCTGCTATGTGTGACCTGAAGATGAAAGCGTTGAGCATCTCGAAGTTGATCAACAATCTTCAATTGTCAAAGATTAGCCGTTCGGCCAATAAGGTGGCACACTTAATCGCTAAGTATAGCTTTGACAATAGATTAGATGGTATTCTTGTAAATAACGTACCGCCCTGTGTGGTGAATATTGTATCGAATGAGTGTACTGGTGTGGCTGGTTAATTAATATAAGGTGGTGTTCAAAAAAAGTATAAATTTGGTCAAACACTTTGCAAACGGTTGACGGGAGTAAAAAGGACCAGAGGGAGTATCATGCATGTGGAGTAGGCAAAAAAATTGCTTGTCTAAAAAAGGCAAAAAAATGCTCATTTATAGCCGGTCGAAGTCTCAAAGGGTGCAACCGCGCGAGGGAGGCGAACGTCGTGGAGGCGCGACGTTTGACGGAATTAAGTGAAGTTACATCCACGCGTCGGCATGGCGTGCGAACAGGCAGAAGCTATGCCGTCAGGCCTACGATATGGGTCTAGTAAACATGACATCTAGTGGGTCCCGCATAGTTCTCGAGAACTCTTTGGGGGCTTGCAGTCGTTTATCCAACGGGCAAGCCAGCAACCCCACACCATTTGCATGCCCCACTCGTCCCCATCTTCTACCTTACAACAGTTCGCTCCCAGTCGTCCCATCCTTTCACATTAGTTCGCTCCCAGTTTTTTTTGCGGGGTACAACAGTTCAACTTCTCCTAACCCTCCTCCAAAATCCATGGCCTCCCAAATCTCCATGGTCGCCGCTGAGTACTAGGTTAGAGTCATCACTGATGATCAATTCATTGTCATCTACGCACGTGGATCCGAGACGGTGAAAGCATGGCTTGCTCGCTTCCTACGCATGTTCAACAGTTCAACGGATGAGTGGGTCGCTGGGCTAGATGTTGAGTACACCATAGTCCTGGGACGAGAGAAGGATCTAAAGGACGAAGAGAGGAAGAAGCCCACCGTGATCCAGGTTTGCGTACATAACGTTTGCTTGGTCTACCACATATGACATGCCGACGTTGAGTGCCAGGATTTTAAGAACTTCCTCAAGGGTAAAAGAGTGAAATTCGTTACTGTAGGCTTTAAGAACGACAGTGACGTCCTACATCGGATAGGTCTTGTTGTAGGCCAGCCCTTCGATCTCCAGAAGGCAAGCCTGGTGTCCTCCTCTCAACCTTCAATGCTGACCCTGGCAGCAGCCATGATTGATCCTTCGTACGCTAAACTGAAGAAAACTCATCACAAGTTTCATCATGCATGGGAGTCGAAGACATTAGATGAAGATCACATCCTGAACGCAGCAATGGATGCCTACCTTTGTTTAAATATCTACAAGGGTTCAATGAAGAAGCAGAGCCCAGTGTCCGGTTCAAGCAAAGAAGCGTCGGCGAAGAGGAATAGGAAGAGGGACGAGGACGAAGTCGAGGACGTGGACTCGGACTCCAAGTAGGTGGCAGTGTCGTTGCTCATGCTGGTTCTACTGCAGTGTCAAGCGGACTAGTTGCTTATTAGTATATTTTCAAGGGTGTATTGTGCTGAGGCCCCAGCAGAACTATGGGGCTGTTTGGATTGTGACTATCTTTGCCATATGTTGCCACATGATTTTTGCCACATTTGTCACACTTGCCTTACTTGAGTTGCTCAAATTGTTAGCCATACTTTGGCTTGCCTAAGGGAATCTTGCCACACTTTTTGTGTCTATGACATGTGGGGTTCACTGCTCATAAAAAATTCCTTGTCTCAAGTGTGGCTAGAACCAAACACCGACCTAACTTGGTCAAACTTGCCTAAGGTTAGGTGTGGCAAAGTGTGGCAATGTGTGGCTAGGAACCAAACAGTCCCTATGTTTATGTTCTTTCTCGTTATTTGAACTCTTTAGTACGTACAGTAGTACTAGTACTATGTCTTACTACTGTTCTTATTGCAGTTGGTACTACTGCTCGTATCTTCGTGTTCCTACTGTACTTAATACGTTTGTACTAGTAGTATAATTTGGGTCAGTCGATTTGTGAAAGAAGTTCGATGGAGCGAAGGAAGAAGACGGCAGAAGAGGTGGAAGAAGCCCTTCTAGCCATCCATGTTGCATCAAATGGCTCACATGAGTCGACTGACCCAAATTGCTCCTTTAGATTGCAAGATCCACGTGGCATTCAAGGTCTTGAAGGAAGATTCCGCGTCCGCACCCGGTTTGCGGGCTCGACGCGCGCGCGCGACCGGCTTCACCATGCGCGCCTCCTACGCGCGGGCGGAGACAACAATGACACACTAGTTCCTCCTCGCCAGCATGCTGGAGCACGCGCTCGTCCTCCTCTTCATACACTGCGTGCATAGACGCGGCTCCACCAACTGTTCGCGTGCTTGGCAGCGCGGCGGCATCGCGAGGAGGGACTGCAGACGGCGTGAGCGGGCGAGCCTTCGGCTTCATGGCACAGGGATGGCGGCGACACGGCGGTGATGGGCGAGAAATTGTTGGCCGGAGCAGGCGGGCGCCGGCATGTGCAACGGCGGCGGCGGCATATTGATGAGTGCGCGTGTGGGAGCTTACTTTAGTTTTATATATAAGTTTGGTCAAACTTAAAAGAAATCGTACTAGTACACGTACACATTAGACTTAGGCAGCGCTTTTATTAGTTACTAGCTTATGTTCTTGCCCATTGTGACCAGCCTTAGTACCACGGCCACGATACGGAATCATGTGCAAGCGCGTGAACCGCGGCCGCGCGGTCGATCGAACGGTGCGTCGCCGTGTCGCGCTCGAAGGACATCCACCGAACCTTTTTGTGTGTGTGAAAACAATCCTCGAATATTACTCAACTTTTGTTTCCTGTGAAAGTTCTTGACGCTGCAATATTTCCATATATTTGAATTTAGCTCCAGTTCGTGTTTATTTGGATTTGGACGTTTTAGGTGCGCCATAGTTTTTTTAATACTGATTTTGTGTGTGTGACTGAGAGAGAACGTGTGTATGTGTCCATATGTGTGTTATGGTGGAAGGGCAATGTGGAGACGGTGTGCGTGTGATACAGACATAGAGAGGTGTGAATGTGCAAATGATCATGCATGAGTGAGACATAGACAGATGCCGATATGTTGTGTATACATGAGAGAACGGTCTTCTAGTTTACTTGTGTGTGTGTGAGGGAGAGAGATAGAGAGAGAGAGAGAGGGAGAGAGAGAGACAGAGAGAGGAGCATCCGTAACACAACAACCGTCTCTCTAGATTCGTCCGTCCCTCGCACGATAGCATGCAACACATGCATCAACGCGCACATTTTGACACCCTCACCCGGCCCCTGCCCACCTCAAGGCCCGCACAATCTCTTCGTGAATACCCATTTCTCTCCTTAGGTTTGTTTTCTCTCAATATCTGACACACACACACATAGAGAGAGAGATACACACACGCAGCACAACACAAACACACACTCCCCCGAGCACACAATTCATCCCCATCCAAGGTTATACGGCGACCACTCTCGCTTGTGCTTCTTTGCACCCCAACATGCACAACACCTCAATCTCAAAGAGGGCAACGAGCAGATCGAAGATGGCGACCACACCGCGCTAGAGAATGCGGGGTCATTTGGAAGCAGGGTGATGTGATGAGGGCTGACTGACTCCTCCCCCCACCCTCTCTCTCTCTTGCACAAAATTACGAATACCTCTCTCCCCGCACAAAATTATAAATCCCTCAACCCACGAGATCCTTCCCCTCTCGTCCATGTTTTTCCTGCTCCCTCAACAAACATGTTGTCTCTTCTCCTTCCACGTATACAGAATCCAGATGCACACGCATCTCATGTATATTACATGTATGCATCTTTCTCACAGACCTAACTTCTTCCTCTCTCTATCTCTCTCTCTATCTTGTTAGGTTTGTCTCCTACTCTCTCGTCCACATACATACAAACTTTCCCTCCCTATCTGCTCCATCCTCAAAAGTTCTCTTTGCACGTTTCATTCACACATTGGGATATGTCAAAATGTTGCTTCTATAATGGCTGATGTAGAGTTATGGTTGTTCTTGTTGCATCCTACAAAGTAATAACTATGAAATGCATTTAGATTCTCATTTGATTGGGATTATGTGAGTTTGAGCATGTTGTGAAGTACTATAGACCTTGTATACATCTTGGGATTCGACAACGATTGTAACTATTGAATTGTATAGACCATTACATTCGAAGTCAATAGCCTAATATATTTATTTCACAATTTCAACAAATGATTAGTTCACTACAAACTAAGAAAACAAATGTGTACTCCCTCCGTTTTTATTTAAGTCCCTGTTTTAGCATTGGTCAAAGTCAAGTTTTGTAAACTCTCAGAAAGCTTATAACAAAAAATATTAACATATACAATAACAAATAAATACCATTAGATTCATTATTGAATGTACTTTCACATCATACATATTTGTTATGGTAAATGTTTATATTTTTCTATAAACTTGGTCAAACTTTACGAAGTTTGACTTCGGTCAAACCTAATATGCAGAGTTTACTACTACTACTACTCGCTAGTTGCTTAGCTGAATCACTCAACACACCACACGGGGAGTCCAGTGTCACAAAATTTTGAGGTCGGCGGGAAAATCTCCCGCGACCCTGATTCGAGCAGTGGGAAGTTACCATCATAGCCTTCGGAATAGGCCTACGGATGATGCTTGGTAGGGGGCTGTTTTCGTAACTTCAGGTTCACCCTACCCAGCCAACCCCACCCCGGCACCCAAAGTAGTACACCTGAATACTCCCCAATTTCTATCCCCACCGCAAAATAGACTTCTCCACGGCACCGCAGCCTTCGTGCTCCTCCCCTTTACATCAGCGCACTCGTCCACCGCAGCACATCTTCCTAATCGACGACCTTGTATGCCGCACTGGAGCCGGTCCACCGTCGTCGTCGTACACGGAGCCTCTTCCCCGGCATCGTCTTCCATAGTCTCGTATCTGCTTCCCGGAAGCCGACGCCAAGCGCAGAAGTACCACCGTCGTGGACAATGAACTGACTCCCGTTGCTGACCATGACTCACAGAGGCCGCCGCGACCATCGTTCTCCTCCTCGATTGGTAATGTGTGTATTGAATCACTTAGCAGTACATGTGCAGTTCCAATTTTGTTCGTACCTACCCTTCAAATTTCCTGGGTGCTATTGTTCCCGTAAAAGTAATTGGTTATAGCCTCCATTGTCCAACAGAATATCAGCTTGTAATTGTTCGTCGCTCCTGTATCACGCTGTGCTTGGGTAGGTTTTTCATCTGCAACCAGTAGTGTGGCAAATGATGGAAAGGGTTTTAGAACTAGCAAAATGCCCATGCATTGCACGCATCAAGATGCATTTGTATGAGTAGTTTATCTTGTTGGAGATGCTCTAACATGGCAGACGAGTGCTTTAATGTTGCCCACAAGATGTGCGAGTATTACTAGTAGTATATTTTTCTTGCCATGTTGAGATTTTAAAACCACGAGTGTGAACATGCAGAGGAGCAATGAAGATCAAACACGGGATATTCGGGACATCTTCAAGGAGCGTGGCAAGTTAAAGAGGAGCTGCACCGAACCTGTAAAACGAGCTTTGGTAAATAACACCCTTTCAATTACTTCCGTGTAGCCTCGTGTTCTTCGATGTGTATATGTTGTAGTTTCTGTTTCTCTTAAGCGTGGTGTTCTTCGATGTGTAATAAGAAGAGTCTTAATCGTCCTAATGCTTCCGTTTTTAGCTTGATGTAGGAAGTGGGTGTTCTCACCTTGTAGTCTGTTTTTATTTATTTATTCCTTTTGAATTCACTTCTCCGAGTTCTGTTTATCTGGCTTCTACTAAATGGATCTAGGTTGCTCTGAGTATTGATCTAAAAAAGAAGTAACTTCATGTCAGGATGCAGTTCCTGCGAGGAGGGAAATATGGTCAACCTCAAGATCATGTTTCCAAAATGAGGCTGGATTACACACAAGGTGCCAGTTCCCTAATGATGCTAGATTAGACACAAGGTGCAAATTCCTAGATGATGCTGGATTACACACAAGCCAGGTGGAGTCGTCAGATGTTCGTGTCCTCGTGGCATTAGTAAAGGCTGAAAGAAAGCTTGCAGCAGCCCTTGAGAATGTAGCTGAGTTCCTGAAGAAGCGAAAAGAGCAATCAGATGCTCTCTTCACCCAAGCCAAAGAAGAGATGGAAGAAGCCAGAAATAAGCTAGCAGAGGCAGAGCAGGCTAGGCGTCTCCTCCTATCTAAAACTATTGTCAATACAAAATTTCCTTCATCATAGCTAGGTTCAAATGTTTATCCAGTCAGCATGCCTGTTGTGATGTCCGTGCATCTATTGATGTGGCACAAAATGTTTTTTTGGGTCATGTAATAACAACAATTACTTTCCAAACAATAACAGACGAAGCATTGGACATGGTATAGTTCACGCGCAAGCCCGACATTCCAAGTTCAACTTCCACATCAAACTCAGGTTCACAGATATCTGCACATTCATACATAATGTCCACATCCATGATTCACTTCAAAGCCAAAAAAATGTGAGGAGAGTTATAAATAAAGAAAATCCTCTACTAGTTCCTGCTACCAGTGCGAGCACAACAAGTCAAGACCATGCGTAAATTAATTATATTGTAGTAATTTTTTGTGTTCTAAAATGCCTGCCGGCTCGCGGAAGGACGTGTTGCCGGCACACGCGCGGATTCAATGAAGGCAGGCGGGGCAGTCTTAAGCTGGTTGCACGCGGCGAGGAGGCGTGCCCAGCCGGGCCTGCAGCGAGTGCGGCCCTCTTGGCTGGCGCGCCGGTTCAATGCCTGTGCTATGAGAGGTCGCGTCCGTGTCAGAGCAATCACTCCCTCCCATCCTTTTTTGTTTCGGCATAACAAAATCTCGTTTTCCATTCACATTTTAGTGGTAGGAGTTGTGCATGTGTGTCTGTGTGTGAGAGAGAGAGGAGACGGTAGTCGGGGTTGTCTGATCGGTAAACAAATGAATAATGTCAGTCTGGGATGGAGACGAAAAGGAGACCGCAACAAATGTTGTGTCTACAGGAGAGATAGAAAGAGTAATTTTAGTGGTATGAGTCATATGTAGAGACATATAGGGTGTGTGAGAGAATCCCATGGAGAGAAAGACAAAGTGAAAGACGAGTGGAGACTGTGTGTTTGGCGGTGAAAAAGAAAGCTTAGGTGCCGAGTGATACCAGAGAACAGTAGAGACGTGAGAGATAATGAAAACTGTGTAATTTATAATGATAGGGAGAGTGTGACACTTCTCAAGGGAGACGTCAAGAGACCATATTTGCGAGGATAGGAGCAACATGAAGTGAGCGTGCAGGTGAGCTGGAGAAAAGAGAGTGATAGCTACCTGAAGGAGCATGCATGCAAGAGTGATGGGCGTGAAAGGAGTGAACAAAAAAGGGATTCAAATATTTGAATTCGAGATGATGATACATGTAATCCATACTCGAACCAAAATTGATCTATCAAACATGCATACTCATATGAATTCACGCACATCTATGTTACTTAATATGTAGATATTACTGATCCATACATTTTAGTAGAACATAATTTGGTTAAAAAAATCGAATTCAACCTTAAGATTTCGAGATCGTTGTATTTGTAGATCATATTATACATATAAAGGAGCAGAATTCTTTGCTGTGCTTTTGAAAGTATATATATAAAAAATGATGTATATAGAATGTAATTCCAATTGAAAATGGATCCCGCCCGGAAAAAAAATAGAATACAAACGGGATTCGAATTGAGTTGGCACGGTAAACATGCACTCTGCAAAATTTGAACGAAGCAGGATGGAAATCACTGCTACCTATCCCTGCCATGCAAAGCCTAGAGAGTAAAATACATGCGCGGTCCTAATTGCTTTGGAGAAATGTCAAGTAAGTACCAAATCTATGAAAATGCACATCGCAGTCCTAAATCTTTTGTAAGTGGTTCATGGGAGGTCCTATTGACCTCTGACCCTGTTGACCGACTGGTGTGGCGCTTTGACCATTGCCATGTAAGCACTAAACTCGGCACTGCAGTAAACCAATCAATGCATGGATCTCGCAGCGCTGCTGGCTGCTCCCGCTTTTCCCTTCGCCGGCCTTCTCTACCTCGGGATCTGAAAGAAGAACGGCGAAGACGACAGGGACTTGGCACGGCGCCTCTCCCTCCGGCTCCTCGGCCGGATCCCCGCGCTCTACCAAGTTGATGTGCGTGCATGGCGCACTCGCCCAGTTTACGCAGGCGCAGTTAGTGTCGGCCACCGCGAGGTAGTGGGCCCGTCGTCCTCAGGGGCCACTGCTCGAGCGCCCAGCTGCTAGCACCGCTCCCGCCGTGCCATGGCCGCTGCGTGCACGGTAGCCGAGCACACAACAGCTCCGTCACTGGGACTGGGCCTTCTTCAGGATCCTCCCACCGTGGCCTCCTCATTCATTGTCTCCAGCTAGGTAAGCCACCACGGTGAGCGACGGCCAAATTGAGGACTCGCGTGCCGGTGATTTCAGTCACAGCGATGGCCGGCAGGAGGTGCGCGAGGCTGTGTGCGTGTACTGGTGTACACCCGAGACCAAACAGACGAGCCCGCCTGCAGCTTGACTGTGTGGTGCGTGCTCAAGTTCCCTCGGCCAATAACATCGCTAGCTAGCTACGTGGTGCGGCACAACATGAACCTGGTGACCAAGGTCACCAAGCTGGCTTTAAGCAGGCAGACAGGTGGATGGATTTTCAGGGATCTAGCTCACGTACGTACGTCGCAGCTTACACGCCTTCTAGCTTGATTGATCTGCGTCGGCTTCAGGGTCTCGCACATGCGCCCATGGCTGGTGGGATGACACACGTGGCGTGGCATGGGTCCTCGGCACACACACCTGGCCGGCGGCACGACACCTGGGAACATGGGGGCATGCCCTAGAATTTGGTACGCACCGCAGTGCTGGCTACTGCAGGTGCTTGCAACGAGGGGATCATCTATCGCCGCCGCGGTGGACATAAGCAGGGCGTTTTACCGGTTTAGTGAAAGACGTGATCTACCGGATGGTCTGATCTAAGAGGCTGTCGAGAGAGGAAGAGGGCGTCGGGGACTACTTCCTGGCCCTGGTGTGGGAGGACGTGATGCTGTCCAGCGGGTGGCACGAGGAGGTGGGTCGAGCTGCTGGAGAAGGTGGTCATTGAACACGGGGGAAGAGGAGCGGGCAGGAGAGATGGCGGTGGCAGCCTAGCAGCACGGAGGAGGCCGGAGGTCCATGACATTAGAGGATACATCTTCGCAGGGGGTTTTGTGCAAAATATACTGCCTACATGGCGGTGGTCAAAGGGCCACGTCAGCCAGTCAAGAGGGTTAGAGGTCAATAGGACCTCCAATGAACCACTTATGAAATATTTGGGACTGCGATGTGCATTTTCATAGATTTAGGACCCACTTGACATTTCTGCAAAAGAATTAGGACCGCGCATGCACTTTACTCAAGCCTATATGCTGGATTTCTATAGGTTTCGATAGGGGTAGGTTTGTAATTTCACCCAAACGTGATGTAACCGCCTCTCACCCGAATTCATACACGGTGGGCGCCAAAACACAGTGTGTCCTCGGCCGAAATCGACTGCCTCCCCGATTCACATTCATACACGGTGGGCGCCAAAAACAAACTCTCGTCGGCAAATATTAGGTGTATGCGATATTACCGTCCTATCCCCGACCGACTAGTGTTGCTGTGATGTAGTAGAAATTTGAAACGGGGGTTAAGTTTGTAAATTTCCTCGCATTTGAGACAAACGCGCCCTGAATACATGGTTCCCCCTTCCTCTCTACCTCCCTTTTCCCCATTCGTACTCCGTGGGCGCCAAAACACCCTCTCCACCCCACCCTCCTCCGTCCGCCGCCGTCCGCCACCCCATCCACCGCCGTCCTCCTCCATCATGCCGTAGCTGATACCCCGACGCCACCGTCCATTACAAGAGATCGACCTCTCTCACCCACGGCTTCGGACCGGGATCCTTGCATCCCGTCCTCTCGCTTCATCCCCGCCATCGGCCACCTTGCCGATGCCGCTCCTACGACCGTCTCGTGCGCTGCGCCCCGCCGCCGCCGTCTACCCTCCTAGATCTGCTTCCACGCCGCCGACAGCCATCGCTACCGCAGCACCGTCAAATTCTCAGCAGATGCCTACACGGCGCCACACCAGAGGCGGTACTCTTTCGTATCTGCTCAACTTATTTATCGCAGCAAGAAAATAGATCGCCACTGCTTTACTATGATTTCTTGTCTTGGTTGCGAAGTTGCCATTGTCCGGTTTGCACCTTCAGATCCGCCATGGCACGCTCAACACCATACTCGCAATGCTTATGGTTTTCCCCTTTTATATTCCACACTAGTTAAATCACAGTAGACTAAATTTCAAAATTGGGTCAGTCGATTTTTCAGAGCTCGCCGGAGTTCACCGGTGCGATCGAAGGGGCTCGGGTGGTTGTGGGGCCTCGCCGAACGAAGAAAACTCGCCGCGGGTGGGGGTGGCGGAGGAACACAGGCGGTGGGGGCCGGTGGTCCGGCCGATGGCCCGTGCGGTGTTCTGTATGGGAAGAATCAGAGACGAGGAAGAAGAAGGGTTAGGAGACGTAGGATCTTCATCCAACCGCCTGAAATGGTCGAGAGACAGCTAGGAGTTGCATTCTTAATGCGCTCTGGTTCATCATGTGTGGGCACTGCACAACCAACATTTTATTATCCAAAATCTGCTTGCTCTTCTTTACCATGTTCCTCTTCCGTTCTTCTTTAATATGTACTCTCTCCGTTCCTAAATACAAGTCTTTGTATAGATTCCACCATGGACTAGATATGGAGCAAAATGATTGAATCTACACTCTAAAATGTACCTGGATACATCTGTATGTGATCCATGGTGGAAATCTCTACCAAGACTTATATTTTGGAACGGAGGGAGTATGATAGTAGTACAGTATGTTCCTTGTACTGAAGATGAGCAGGGACATTTGCAGTGTAGAGGTCTATACGGTCGGTTGTGATGGACACTTTGAGCCTCTTTGTTTCGTAGGATCTTGTAAACATAGGAATAGGATTTGTAGTGGCCTGCCCACTTTAATCCTATAAGAATAGCAAGGAAATGCGGGGAGCTGTGTCGCCTTTGAGAGTTACATTGATATTAACAGTACCGCACCTTCACTTGAAGAGAGCTAGTATCCGAAGCCTTTCTAGCCGTACCGGCAATACTAGCACATATATTCCAGCAAGTTCCACTTTGCTGATTTTACTCTGATGCTTAAGGTTTTCCCGTTATATCTACACTATGATCTATGTAGCTGCTTTGTGTCGCACTAGCAGCAGTCCACTCTTGAAGCTAAACACTGCAATGACTTACAAAATTGGCACCAAGGCATTGAGTGCCATTCTGGATGCAATGAAACTCATACGCTCCCCACCTGTTTATTCTTGTTCAGAATATCATCCTAATGACCATTCTAACCTCGAGGAGTCAAAGGCAGATGGACTGTCCTGTTCACCCATCAAGGTGCCTGTTCTAATTTGGCAATGTTTTATTGATTGCGGGTATCTTGCATATGTTGTCTTGCATTTCTTCTACTTTGTTGCACCGCCATCTGCTTAGTTTACTCATCATATATGTCGAGATGCCATGCCCATCCATTATCAATACATATTCCATCTGTCATCATACCATGTTTTTCCACTCAAATGATGTTCTTGTGCATCAGACATCAAAAAGGAAGAGGGTTATTGCCGAACCTGAAGGAGCACCAGCAAAGTCCTTGAAAAACATGGTGGTGCCGGAGAAATCAGACAGCACCCCACTTATATTGGCTATACAACCTGTGACACAAAACGTAGGACCGACTCCAGCAGACTGTACCCATACTTCACTGGCCACACCACTAGCCCCACCACACAGGACCTGCACTCCAGCAAAAGGTATACCGATTTCATTTGCCATAGCACCAGATGAACCACAGAAAAATCCCACTCCAGCAAAAAGTACAGGAAGTCCACCGGCCGAAGACCTATCCCAACTGCAGAGACGGCCAATTCCTGCAGATTGGAACCCCATTCCATTTATTCCCAGTTTAAAAGACAATGCTTTCAATGTTGTTAGGGACTACGTGCATATATTCCCATCATGGGAAGATTATTGTGAAGACAAACACCATTTTCACATCTTCCTGTCCAACTTACGTGTAAGTGCTATTATTCATGGCTATTATTTTCCTGTTTTCTGCTGATTGAACACATCAATAATTTACATTACATTGTTGTAACTAGGCGAGGGTCAATCTAGATAGTCATGACGAGCAAAGCTTTCTTGTGCTTTTCAAGGAAGCATTGCAGCAGTATCGGTGTTACCTGAGGAAATCACACTTTGATGGCAAGTCTATAAACGAATTCCTGGTGAAGTCTCCTGTGCTAAATTTAGAAGACATTGAATGGAAAAACCTTGTTATGCACTGGTCTCGTTCCCAAGATGAGGTACTGTCTATGAAATCACATGACAAATTGCACTTCTACTTTTCTGCATGTGCCTTACGGATCTTTTTTGCTGGAAATCTCCTCGAAGAAGAATTCCGGTTTGACAAGAATGACAGGATATCTCAAATATGTTACCCGCTGCTTTGCTCTCATTAGTACCTGTTGTCCTGTATCACTGTACTTGCATACATACCTGGTTCATTATGTGACAGCAGTATGCATGATAGCTTGCTTATCAATTGTTCGCTCCAAATTATCTGATTTGTATGAATGGTTACATTAGTGTAGAATATATCCAATGCCAATGTTTTTTAGCTCTGCATTGTTCTTGTAAGTACATGATGTCCTTTATCAGTGTACTTATAATGATAGGTAGTTGTTCATGTACCATCACTCTGCAGCTTATTTTCCTTTGCCCTCCATTTCCTACACGTCATATCTATATTTACTCTTACCATAAGGTTGGTACTGAAGAAGTTTAGCTATGCATTGCTCTTGGATGTACCTTTTGCTTGTATCACTGCACTTACATTTATAGCTACTTGGTTATGTAGCATCACTCTTCATCTTATCTTAAATATTCTCCATTTTTTCGTATATTATCACATCTATATTTACTCTTAACAAAATGTAGAATAAAGGCAATGCTTTTGAAGAAGATTCTGTGGTAAACTTCTTGAATTGCCCCCCCCC
>NC_041384.1:381369449-381390744 GCF_002162155.2 Triticum dicoccoides
TTTGTCCATCTCAAGCCTTCAAACTTTGTTGTATATATTTGGTTAGGCATGACTGCAATAGCTGTTTATTTTTGGTGTTTGCATCAAATTGCTTGTTTAAAGTTTATTATATGTAGTTCATAAACAAAAGTCTGTCCTTTCTCAATTTAAGTTTTCAGTTGTACAACCAAGTTCCTTCTTCATACCATGTAAATTAAACTATACACAGCAAGTGATCTTCTTTTGCACTGCATGTATGCTTCTGTTCTTCATCTGTAATCCATTGGTGTGGTGAAACTACCCACTACAGCACAATGTCATATTCTGCAATGTCTTAACTATGAAAAATGTCATATCATTCTACTATTATGTAAACCGTCTCTTTATTTGCCAATCTGAAATGGTATAAATTGACAGCACACTAACCATTGATACTTATGAGTTCTTGATCTATAATCCAGTGGTGTCGTGAAGCTGCCAACTCCTTCACAATGTCATTTCCTGCCATGTCTTGACCTGAATAATACCATATTGTGTTAGTGCAAATTTAAACTGTGTCACTTTATTTGTCAGTAAGAAATGTGATGAATTGTCAGCACTGATACTTTTATGTGCAAAACCTGTCATCTGTCTGCTTGTTTATCTTTCAGAGTGAGGAAGATATAAGTGTTGAACAAGCGCAGTCTCATCATCTTGCTCAGCTGCTTGCGCTGTAGCTCCCCAGCAGGGCTAACCTTTCTTCAACTCTATTGAAGTGCTGTCGGTTTTGTATATTATTTTGTCGGCGTGTTTATTTGCACTGGTGGCGATCTTTGATGCACAGTGTATGTAATCTGTTGTCTGCTTGTGCTTTATTATCATAGTGGCGAAGTTTGATGCCCAGTGGATGTAATATGCCATAATTTCTTTATTGTATAGTACAGGTTTTTTCTTATTCATGATGTTGCAGTTATTTTACTGTATATATATATATTCTGTCTTCGCAGTAAACTGACCAAACCGTAAAATTATGGTACATAATCGGGCTGTCATGCAATCATGATGTAGGTTGGGCTTGAAACGTGTCGATCGGCTCACGGGCCAGCAGCAGCCCGAAATGAACTCCGGCCCATGATTGTGCGAATCAAATCATGGGCTTTTAAGAGGCCGAAAAATTGTCTTGGTCCTTGTTTGGCCCAATCAGATATCGGCTGCGAGCAGGCCGGATGCAAACCGGGTCGTAGTTAGGCCCAACTATATGACGGACTTTTAACAGGCTGAAATTAATATTGGGCCGAAATGTTAAACAGGCCCTTAACAGGCCAAAACTAATATCAGGTTGAATTACTAAGTGGGCCTTTAGCAAGTGGGCCCAAAAGCATAGTGTCCAGTTGACGGGCCGAATCTGATATGGGCCATAATTAGGCCCAAAACCCCTTAAAGGGTCGGACCTGATCTGGGCCGTAATTTGGCCCAGAACATGGTAGGCTTTTAACGGGCCGGATCTCATATGGGCCACTATTAGGCCCGGAGCGTGGCAGGCCATTAATAGACCGTATCAAATATGGGCCGGCATTTGGCCCAAAACATGGCAGCCAGTTAACGGGTCGGCCTACTAGGGTCCTCAAAATCTTGCGGGCCTAGAGCTGGGCTAGCCCATTAATGTCGGCGAAATCTTGTGGGCCTTTAGCTGGGCGGGCCCATTATGATCCGCAAGAATTTTGTGGGCATTTACCTGGGCCGGCCTATTATGGCACACAAAAATCTTGTTGGCCTGTACCTGGGCCGACCCATTATGGCCCGCGAAATCTTGTGGGCCTTTAGCTGGGCCAGCCCATGATGGTCCGCAAAAT
The DNA here is from genome assembly GCF_002162155.2 of Triticum dicoccoides. Taxonomy (NCBI): domain Eukaryota; kingdom Viridiplantae; phylum Streptophyta; class Magnoliopsida; order Poales; family Poaceae; genus Triticum; species Triticum dicoccoides. The sequence goes on from NC_041384.1 coordinate 381,371,261, forward strand.
CTCGTGGGCCTTTAGCTGGGCCGGCCCATGATGGTCCGCAAAATCTTGTGGGCCTTTAGTTGGGCCGGCCTATTTAAACTTGGTTGGTTGTTCCACGTGTCGACGTATCATAGGTGCCTTCTGTCCAGTGAGTGGATGACATCTATCCCGACGATGAGCCGACACGTGTTTCCTCTAGCCAATGATGATTTTACACGTGGAAAATCCCCATTGGCCGGGGCTGTTAACGGGTTATCGGATCCAAAACCCGACCCGATAGCTTAACGGTGTTCCGTTATGGTGGATGCCACGTGTCGGTCACCCTTGATAAAAGCACTTCTGTGACGCGCGATTTATCATCATGGAAGTGGACACTTCCGTGATGATAATTTTGGTAATGTCATGGAACACTTCTACGACAACACAGGTATGACTATCTTGATTCTGTCATAAATTTGTCATGTATATTCATTCATGACAAAAAAAGCGACCTACTGTGACAAACACGTATCATCACGGAAGTGTATTTTTTTGTAGTGAGTAGGATGTGGCAGTCATGAGTTTTCAACCCTTGTACCTTGTTTCCATCTGCACTGACTCTCCTTTCAGGGTTGGAAGCAAATCCATGCGGGAATCTCACACATGACAGGACCTCGCAGAATTCTTTTCTTTTTACCTTGTCCAAGACGTACACAGCTGGTGCCATATCCCGTGGTTTACCTTCATCTTGCGCCTGCAAATCCTTTTTGATACCCAGGTGTGTCAAATCAATCCTAGATTTTAAGGTATCTTTCGTCTTGCCTTCAATATTAAGAAGTGTGCCGATAATGCTGTCACATATATTTTTCTCGATGTGCATCACATCAAGATTATGCCTTAGATCCAAATCTTTCCAATACTCCAAGTCCCACAAAGTGGACCTGCGGGTAAACAATAATCTCTCTTCTACCCTGCCATGCTTCCTTTTCCCACTACCATTACCAGGATAGTTTCCTGGTGTAATATGCCTGACCTTCTCTAATTCCACTTGCAACTCATCGGCGGTGATCCTCTTTGGCGCATCACGGTTTTCATGCTTTGAATTGAACACATGTCTTCGGTATTTTCTAGGATGCGGCTTGTCCTTGGCAAGGAAACGGCGGTGTCCAATGTAACAAATCTTGCTAAGTATTGCGTATGACAGCGGATTCCTGTCACAGCGAACACATGCATTGTAACCTTGTGTTGTTCGCCCTGACATAGTGCCCAAAGCCGGATAATCATGGATGCACCAAATTATAATAGCACGCAGAAAGAAATCAGCTGGTAGGCTGCTATATAGGTCTCGAGTGAGAACATCCTTCCATAGTTGTTGAAGTTCCTCCACAAGAGGCTCCATGAACAAATCAAAATCCTATCCAGGACTTTTTGGACCTAGGATGAGCAAGGCCATCATGTAGTTTGATTCTTTGGTGCAGACATTTGGAGGCATGTCGTAAGGGATAACAAGCACTGGCCACATGCTATATGTGGCGCTCTGGTGGCCAAATGGGTTAAATCCATCTGAAGCTAAGCCAAGTCTAATGTTTCTCGGGTCAGCAGCAAACTCTTTGTGTTTATCATTGAAGCTTTTCCACTCACTACCATGAGATAGATGGCTCATTACATTCTGATCTCTGTACTCCTGGTTCCTAGAATGCCACAGTACATCCTCTCTTGTTTCAGCATCATGAAACAACCTCTGCAATCTTGGTGTAATTGGAAAATGTCTCAGTACATTATGAGGAATCCTCTTCACAGCATCGCCATCTTTCCATCTTGATGATTTGCATTTCGAGCATTCACTTAAGTTGGCATTATCCTTCCGGAACAGAACACAATTATTCTTACAAACATGGATCATATCATATCCAATTCCAACTGCACGAAGGAAATTCTTCATTTTACTGTAGGTGTGTGGTAGCTCAGACGCATCTGGGAAAGATTCGCGGAAAGCAGCCAACATCGCATCGAATGATTTGTTGGTCATCCGCTCCGATGTCTTCACCTGAAGAAAGGTGACCATAGCTGAGAATACCGACAGCTTATTTCCTGGGGTGACAGCAACGTTGCATTGTTCCAACATGCGGGCCCACCGTTTTTCTTCTGCAGGTGAAAGTTCACGGAATGCACGAGCATTTCGTAGCATTGTTTCAATGTTGGTCAAACTCACTAGCTCCGCCACCACCACCTCCTCCTCCTCTTCCACCTGAGCATCAGGCAGATCAAGATGGTGATCTGCTGCTTCCACGTAGTCAATAACATTGACGTTCATGGCTTCACCATGATGAACCCACCTACTATATGTGACCGACATCCCATACAAGTATAGATGATTTTGCACAGTTGACTGGGGTCTTGTAACTGAATTCATACAACTGCTACACGGGCAGAGCACATCTGATTTCGAACCACCGTACTCAGCTCTGATAAAGTTCATGAAGTTTTCAACCCCCTCGACACATGCAGCGGAGAATCTTCGAGCAGAAGTTATCCAAGTCATGTCCATCTGTTAGACATACAAATTAGTTCTTCTACTAGATATTACAAGAAAAACATATATGTTTTTTTATGAAGTCCAGAAAAAAATACCTAGGTCGATGTCTAAAGCTATGGCAAGATATTTGGATGAGCAGATCTAAGTAACGAAATATATGTAAAGCTAATTCAGCAAACAGATTTGAGTGCCAAATTATGGCAGGTTGTTTCAGCAGTCAATGAGGCCGAGAACACAGTCATCAAACTATCGAAGGCCATCGCAGCAACAAAGATCGAGTATAAAACAGTGTAGAGCTATTTCAGCTAACAGGTTAGCTACTAGACCATGGCAATCTACGTCACAATAAATATATGGCAGGATATTTTAGCAACTAATCGGCCTTGGCATGCCATCTCAGCTAAGCAGATTGAGTGCAGAACAGGGCAAGGAAGCTTCTTAAGTAGAGCATATTGACAGTAAACTACTTCGGCAAACAGTGAGATTAACAGCGTCTATCAGCTAACATTCTGCGCTACACCGACATGAACGGGGCCTTAGTCTAGAATGTGCGTATCGTGGGAGAAGCTGACCGCCATGCGTCTCCACACGAACGTCGCCAGCGGTGGCGGCGCTGACCGCCATGCGCCTCCACAAGAACGTAGCCAGAGGTGGCGGCGCGGCTAGAGGACGGCAGTCTACGAGAGCGTACTGTGGGAGCGAGAGGATCGCCGAACCGCGGCGCCGACGTATCGGCGCGGCGGGGAGGGCGGCTTTGGCGGAGCGAATGGAGTGGAGGGGGACAGGGGGGAGGGGGGTTTGGGGAATATTATTGGCTAGTTGGCCGAAGGGCGGTTGAACCGGATTTGGGGGGAATTTTTGGGTGTGGGGAGGAGGATTTTCGCGCGGTGGGCGGGGGAGTTTGGCGCATGGTCGGTTTCTCCGAGTGCAGTCCCACGTGTCAGTGAAGAGGCAAGCCGAAGCGCGTTCCGTTTGCATGAGCCGTGTGCAGGACCGAACGTGTGTGGGGTGCAATGCGACCGCGACAGGAGTGCTGTGAGTGTACCGCATTTTTTCCTTTTAAACTAGGTGCTTCGCCCTCTAAAAAAATCTGTTGCTTCGCGCGATCCATCGATACTACTACTAGTTGGACCGGACAGTTGGCACACCATGCCCTGCCGCCTCCCATGCCCTACTCATCCTCGGAGGAGTCCCCGACCTCGGCGGTGCCGGACATTCGACGGCGGCAAGTAGGACGCGTAGCTGATGGTGCTCCCGTCGTCGGCCGCCAGCGTGGCCACCGCTTGTGCGGCGACTTGAGCGAGGGCGGCGACCTCGAGCTCCATCCCCGAAGACAAGCTCTCCCGTAGAGCGTTCGCACTTGCGGTCATGGCGGATGTGGGTAGGAGGACGATGCGCTATGGTGTGGAGGTTAGCTGGGCGTTGCCGCTTTAAGTAGCGCATTCTGGTGAGGCCAAGCGTTTGGGTGCGTCATTAAGTCGCCGGAGTTGGTTCCGCGGGCACCGAGCCTCTTAATGACAACATACGAACGGACGGCATGAATGCGGGCAGCTGGCGCCGGCTGGGAACGCACCACGTGACGGCACGAGGGACGAGGGTTTTGGTGTGCCAGGGTAGTCAGTTGCGGTCATGGCAACGTTGGAGATGCCCTTTGCTCACATGCAATCCCCGCATGTCATTGGAAAAGCAAGACGACCCGGCATGGCCTCAGGTCCAGAGGATGTAGTTGGCCGCGCTACACCACTCTGCGGACGCGTCGCGGCGCCGCGTGCATCCTCGACGAGTCGGGTGTTGGGGTGTGTTTGGATTGTGGCCAAAGTGCACCTTGCCAAAATTTTGGTCATGACCAAAAGATTGGTCTTTGTTTGGATGGTTGCCATTTTTTGGCATGCCAATGAACTCTAGCCAACTCTAGTTCATTTTTCTTGCCAATGTCGGCCAAATCATGGGCAACCAATACCTCAACCAAAGTTTTGGTCATGACCCAAAGATTGGTCTTTGTTTGGATGGTTGCCATTTCTTTGGCATGCCAATGAACTCTAGCCAACTCAAGTTCATTTTTCTTGCCAATGTCGGCCAAATCATGGGCAACCAATACCTCAACCAAAATTTTGGCTACCCAATACTTTGATAGGGAAACCTTGGGCACAAACCAAACATACCGTTGGTCCTGCCACAGCACTAACGCCACCCTCGGCAAACTGAAACCGAATGTGTCTAGCGACGATATGAGCGTGTCGCTCACCGCGGTTGCCGTGTTCAGAGGCGGTGCTGGAGCTGTGCCTCGTTGTTGGCCCCAACGACCCACATGAATGGTTGTCGGTGGCGAGGAGGTCGTGGGCCAGCTCCTCCATTGGACTAGTCTGCACTACATTGTCCCGACGGGTGTGCCCCACATGTCTGTTTCCCTGTTTTCCCGACCATATTCGAGCGTCAGTGCTCCGGGTTGCGCATTAGGCCTTTCACTATGTAGGCCAAGCGAGACAACTTATTGTTTATTTGAGCCGTTCAAGTATAATCATGTGGCGTTTGCTTATTTCTCATTCCTCTCCAACCCTCTTCTCCATCGATCATGTCGCCCTCCAGTCGAGTCCATCCTCCCGCATGCCTCATTTGAACATTCTGCCGAGTATCATTCGCATGTACCCACCCTAGTCCTCTTTCAATAGATCTCCGGACCCCGAGATGAAATTGAGAGGGAACGAGTGGGGGCACGTGATACCTAAGGCGGATTCAAAATTTTGAACGGGTGATCATAGCATCCGCAAATCATATATAAAGGATATTCAATGTTCGTTTCATTTTTGAACGTACAATATACTCCCTCCTATCATTTGTAGTTTACATATAAGTTTTATGTGTAGTCAAAGTATGTCTACTTTGATCAAAAAGGTATCAACATTCAACAACGCCCAATCAATATTGTTAGATTCGAACGTACTCCTAGATTTGTACTCGAGATGGTTTCCAATTTGACTATTGACAAGATTAATAGTACATGAGATGTATAATGTGAAAATTATATCATTGGAAACTCCTTTCACATACGAATTTGACCGTATGCTTTGTGTAAGTTGCATGTCATATATTATTACTCTAACATTTGGTCAAAGTTAGCATCGAAAAACGCATTAGACCCTGTATGCTTTGTGTAAGTTGCATGTCATATATTATTACTCTAACATTTGTGTAAGTTGCATGTCATATATTATTACTCTAACATTTGTGTAAGTTGCATGTTATATATTATTACTCTAACATTTGGTCAAAGTAGTATAGTGGAAGTGGATCCTCTGACGTAGGTATCCCTGCCTTACCCTCCCTTTCGGTCACTTACTGGCGGACCCCATGCTTGCTAGGCCCCGCATGTCAGTTACTCAATGGGTTCGGCCACGTCAGGGGATCCTCATCCGTAGTATACTCCCTCTGTTTTTATTTACTCCGCATAAAACGGAGGGAGTGGTGGTATAATAAATGACGCGGGCGGGAAGGGGGAGGGACGTCGGTTTGCTCTCAACTGCGGTCCCACAAGCGAGCGAAAATGCAAGACGAAGCGCGTTCCATTCGGTGAGCGACGTGGAGGGTCCAGCGTGCCAGGATGCAACACGAACGCGACAAGAGCGATGTACAGTCAAAACCGATTGACCGTCGTCACCGAAACCACTATTCACACCAGAACCTTCGCTGCTCGGCCTACGCCAGCCACTGCCCTAAAACCACACCAAATCTCCAGCCCATTCCCCCACCTTTCGATCCCCTAGCCCGCATCAAGCGTCCCCTAGTTCACCGGAAAGCCATGGTGCGCCGCAACAATGCTTACTACAAGATGCTGACGCCGGAGCGCCGCGCAGAAATCGCGGCGGCTGTCGGCGCCACAGACCTCCGTTTCCAAGCTCGATTTGCGGCGGGCCAATCCCCGAGTTCTCTGGAGCCAAGCTATGAGGAGGAGGAAGCCGATCCAATATTCATGGCGGAGGTCGTGGCGCAGAAGGCCTCCGATGGGTATGACACGATGGACGTCGACTTCGTGCCGGCGTCTGAGTCCCCCATGGTGCAGGTGGACCAGCGGTTCAACATGGCGATACTAAAGGAGGATCGGGAGGCAGAGGCTCAACTCGACGTGGAGCGCGCGCATGCCGCTACCATCGAGGCTCTCCTGTAGGCAGAACCGGATGTCGTGGATGTGAACCGGGCGGCAGAGGCTCAACTTGAGGTGGAGCGCGCGGATGCCACTGCCATCGAGGCCCTCCTGCAGGCGGAACCGGACGTCCTGGACTTGAACCGGGCGGCAGAGGCTCGACTCGACGCAGAGCGCGCGGATGCCGCTCTCATCGACACCCTCCTGCAGCCGGAACCGGACATCCTGGACTTTAACCGGGCGGCGGAGGCTCGACTTGACGCAGAGCGCGCGGATGCCGCTGCCATCGAGGCCCTCCTGCAGGCGGAACCGGACGTCCTCGACTTGAACCGGGCTGTGCTCTCGTCCATGCAGAGCGCTCGCACGCTCCGCTTGAACGAGTAGCTGGAGGCCGAGGACAACCACGGTGCGGAGACACACGTCGGCAGCGATGACTGGTTCATGCCAGCAGCCAAAGACGACAAGGTCGTCTCTTGTCGCGAGAAGTGATAGTTTTTCTTTATGTTGTTGTTTTTATGGATCTTTTGCTGTGTAAAAATATATATTTGTTATGCAAGTCGCCTGACTTGGGTCAGTCTGCCATTTTAGGCGGTTGGATGAATATCCTACGTCTCCTAACCCTTCTTTCCTTCTTCCTCACCTCTTCTTCTTCCCCAACAGACCACCGCACGGGCCGTACGGATACTCCCCAACATGCGGTTGGATAAACATACTCTATGAACGAAAATTACGTGTCAGCGATAGGATGGCTGAGTTTGATGTGTTCACATGCGACAACATGTGTCAGTGAGGGTGTGTTCCCTTGGTTGGGTTTGCGGCGTGCAGGAGCGACCGTGTGAGGGTGCGGTGCGACCGCGGCGTGCAGGAGCGACCGTGTGAGGGTGTGGTGCAACCGCAATAGCCGTGCGCAAGTGTACCTCCTTCTCATTTTGAAAACTTTAGGCAAGCTTGGAAAAAATGTGTGGCGAAGTTTGGCAATGCAAGGCCTAGACCCAAACAGGATAAGTACGTATGTACTCCCTCCTTTCTGGTTTATAAGGCTCAATTCAAAAATCTCACCAACCAAGGTAGATGATGAGTGGTGGAATATTTTTTGTAGTTTGCAAAAGAACCCAATTAATGCTCTTATTTTCCTCAAAAAATTATGTTTACGAATGCATTAATTGCAATGCATGCATGCATAAAGTGCATGCATTGGTCAGTCTTCTCTTAATACTTGCATGCAATGACTTAATGCACCTTGAAGTCTGAACATGTGATGGGGAACAACCAAATTGAGCCTTATAAACTGGAAAAACTAAAATTTTGAGATAAGCCCTATAAACCGGAAAGGAGGGAGTACTAGGAGTACTAGTGTTAAAAAAGAAAGGCTAGGTTTTCCTTCGCGGGATTTAATCGATACAAATCCTCATTTCACGTGTCAATTAATGCATATTTTTTCTCCAAAGACCAAAGAGCTAACCATCTCACTCCTCATCGCTTGATTAATGCAGCGCCATGCAAACCAACCTTCTCACTTCCGCATGCATGAAGGGGATATTAATGTCCTTGGTTGCTAACCCCATCAATTTTGCCTCGATTAGTGTTAGTGGCCCTTTGCAAATTGTAATTTTGATAATACTGGCCTTGTGTACAAAAAAATAGAGGTAGTAACTATATTTGACTTCCTTCCCCATTGCGGTGACATCGACGATATTTTTTTTGGTGGTTTGGCGAAGTGCGGTCGACGGAGAACACCATTGAGGGAGACCATGGTAAGTCGTTCGCAAGTGCCGCCTGCAAGCCGAGACAACTGCCTTATTTGCATCCAAGAAGTCCTTTACTAGTACTACTATAACTAATGCGGTGAGATGGCTTCTCGAGGAAGACGATGGAGAAGCGTAGTCAGCGAAGAGTGAAATGATGGTTGCTTCGTCCGTGCTTTTGTGATTTTACGCCTCACTGCTTTGTGATTTGTGATAGAAGGGACAGGGGAGTAGACTCTGTGCTCTATACTATACTACATGTGTCCAAGCATGGGAGAAAGAGGAGAGACGTTGCATTTTTCTATTCCTTCAATCAATCAATCAGGGAGCTTCGGTTCCATCTTTTTGGCTTTGGCAACACCGTCCACAATGGTTCCCATGATGCCAAAAGCTATTTTCACATTTGGTTACACATTGTGGATGCCCTTAACCGTACCACTTGGTTTTGCTCCTGTGTGCTATCTATACAAATCTCAATTATATTGATCTAAAAAATTATAGAATCGACATTAGTAAAAAGGAGGTGATTTTGCCGCGCGGATGGCGGGGGAGGTTTCTTATTTGAGCAATGCTACATCCACGTAATGGTTTACGTAAAGTTACGAACTGATGTGATGTGGGACTATTTGATGGGATTAAAGGAGAGGATTAGGCCCACCCCACCTGAAAATCAGGGGGGCATATATAGATTAGATGGAAAGTATACGTAGCAGCTACGTAGCCCTTTGTAAGTCTAGTATTAGGCTTCTTATTTTCAGAGGACGTTGTCCTTGCGGTTTTCTAACATGCGGTCCCACGTGTCAGTGCTTTACCAAGCCGATCCACGTCCCACATGAGGCAGAACAACGGCAGAAGCAACACGTGGTTAAGTTGAAGAAGATGAGGGAGAAGCGGATTCAGCAATGAGTGAAATGATGGTTGCTTCGTCCCTCCAACTTAACTGCGGGAAAGGTGCAGCTTTGTGATTTGACACCTCATTGCTCATTACTACGCCGGCGCCATGACTAGGGTGCTTCACCCCGGCTGCTCTGCATTGTATTCCGGTATGGCACGTGGACCCGGTAGCTTGATGTCCCACATGTCGGCGAAAGGGACTAGAAGATTTATGAAAGCGAGCGCTCCACTCTTACGATGGAGGAGTAGACGACACGACGGCCCAGTGAACTGTCACTTGTACTGTATAGTACTATAGTTTTGCTGTTTCGCACGATCCATCAATACAAACCTGATTAAATAGGAAAGGGCGGGATTTTCCCCGCGCGGTAGATGATACTGGCCATATATTTCAAAGGCAATTTTAATGTATGCAAACTGAATAATTATAAGTAACAATATGATATCTAGTAAAACTAAAAACACATATGATTTATTGTGTTAGAGTGTAGTAGTAGTGTTGTATTGCATAGTTGTTAGATGTAACATGCGAGAACGTGTAGAGATGTAGTTTTGGAGGGCCTACAGAGAGAAAAGCGTAATACGGTCACCGAACTTCAGAATAAGCTGATTACGGTCACTATATACGTTTTGCGGTGATTATATGGTCACTTGCTCATAGCTCAGCATTGGATTGCACTCTATTAACCGGCCAAATAGTCTGCGTGGCGCCATGTTAACTAGTTAAATTGACCATGTTCGTTGTGGGTCCCACCTGTCAGTTCGCGTAGGCAAAAGGACAGATAAACACAAATTTACGCAGGCGCGACAAGGCTCCAACCCGTGCGCGGGAATCACCTGGTTATGTATGTGTCTGTCAGGGCCTGATGTGTGCGCATGCACGTGTAGGTTGAGAACTTGAGCGTGAGAGTGTGTGTTAGTCGTGTGGTGTACTGGTGTGTGCATGCATGCGTGCGTGTGTGCGTGTGAGTGTTGCGTGCGTGCGTGCGTGGCTGTGTGTGTACGTGTGAGTGTTGCGTGTGTGCGTGGGTGCATGTGCTTGTGTGAGTGTTGCGTGGATGCAGTTCGTGTGCATGCGTGCGTGTGTGTATAATCACCACACCAGCTCCTGTGTGTTAAAACAGACAGCTCAGCATACCAATACAAGGCCACCTTGTCTGCTGTGCCCGCGGTCATGACTTCGAACCACCGTCCAAATAATTTTTTTGTCGTTTGTTTTCATTCTTACTAGCAAGATGCCCGTGCGTTGCACGTAATATCAAGATGCATTTGTATGACTTGTTTATCTTGTGAGAGAAAAGGATGAACGATGGAAGGCCTTATTTGCAAATGTGGAGAGATGTGTGGGTACCTTTTTGCAAAATTGCCATAGTTTCTTTCCTATCAGTCAGATATAAATCGGATGGCCTATATTGCAGGATGGCAGGCACACCATCATCACCAACTCTGTTTTTTATAAGAGTGTATTTTATGTATTTTATAAGAGTGTAGATGTAGAGTAGATACAAGTCGACAGGTGGGCACGATGGTAGTGAGATAATGTGATGCAACACTAGAGGTGCCACGTGGAGCGTTTAACTGGTCAACTAGTCATGTCATGAGCAAATACAGAGTTGTACGGTGAGCCCGTGATAGCATAATAACCACTAAACGTAAATGGTGACCGTAATGAGTGGATTCTGAAGTCCAATGTACGTATCGTGCTTTCGCTTCAAATACAATGATCATCATTGCATATATCGCGAGAGAAAGATGAAACATGCGTGAATTTTCTGGGGGCTTACTTTTAGAGGACCTGGAGATAGTTTTGTGTGCATACGTGAAAGGGGCGTACAGGGGGGTATGCGATGGAGAGAGAGATGCTCTTCGTTTCTCTTTATTATGACTAACTTTGTATATAGTATAAAAATATACAAATTCATAGTGCGGAATCAATATCATTGTGGGCACCATGCAATGCAAATTAGCGTTCGTACTCCTCCATATAACTTTGTAATGTTGTATATATGTAGAAACTCTAAAATAATTTTTTGGCCACACTTTATTCAAAAGGAATGTTGTATGCGAAATAAACGTGAAGAGAGGGATTTTTAGATCAATGGGGTACGTGATGTAACATGTGTGAATGTGTAGTTGATGCATTTGGCGGGGCCTAGAGAGGTATGTGTGTGTATTATGTATTTGAGAGAGGCATGGATAGAGGGGCCGACGGGGGGGCGTGGGAGAGATAGCACGAGAAATGAGAGTGGTCTAGAGAGAGAGACGAATATGACGTCACGACAAGAGATTCCATTCCCTTGAGTGTGTATATGCAAGGGGGGAGGGAATAGAGGCACCAGGAGAAATTTTCTGTGTGTGTGGTGTTTGTGTTGGTATGTGTGGGTGTGAGAAGATAATTAGACGTGGGGGCAGAGGGTGTGTCACTGCGTGAGGTCCGGTGGGTCGAGGTGAGGCCCTTCGTTCTGTTCCGTCCTGCGCCACATTGGTCGGCCCGTGATGCATTTAGGAAGACCCATGGATGACTAGTCGTACAAGACAAAGATAGCAGAATTGTGAAGGACTCTGTGTCCACTGACAAAGCCGGCTAGGATTTGTAACCCTAGGTTCTCGGACTAAGGTAACCCCTTTATCTCTGATATTACTATTCATCCAACCTAACTTTAAGGGGCATCCTACAGAATGCTCTGCTAGAATCATACTCGTCGATTAGGAAGAGAGGTGTGAGACAATGCGTGAGAGATAGGCGTAAAGATAATGTGCATCCATGAGACACGTAGGCAGGTCCATGTATATAGAAAGGGTCGATTAGGATTGTGCGTGTGTATGTTTGCGAGAGGAAGAGTGCTTGTGATAAAGGTTAGTGAAAACAGTTGTAAATGGTTACGAGAGGGAGGGAGGGTTATATCTAGAGCATGTGTGCGAGAAAGACACCTCGGGAGAGAGTGTGTGAGCATGTGTGAGAGACCACCGATGGAGAGTGAAACTACACGTAAAAGACTGCTCTACACATTGACTAAAGATATAAATTGTATCCAAATATTAGGATGGGATCATGATATTTGCAATTCGCGTAAGGAGCGGTCATTGATCCATCAGACATCTAGATTCTATCGAATTTGAGCATGTCTATGTTATTATTCGACACAATTGATCCACATAGTTAGTATTTTGAACTCCAGACAATGCATCGCTTTAGCAATCGAATATAAACGTGAGTATAGTTCATGTTGTGTGTGTAAAGCACATTATACATACGAAAGTTACACAATGGACATTATAAATAGCTACTACCTATGAACTAGCAAACATTTGAATTCAACTTAAGGTGGTTTAAAAAATCGAATTCAACATGAATTCCATTCAATTATTTGAATTTGATATCATGGCATTTGTGAACCATACCTAAATTATGGGGGCACCAATCTTTGCTCTCATTTTGTACATAATAGCATATGTAGTCGTGTACAAAATAGATTCAAATTTAGCTCCTCCATTCCAAAATAATCGTAGTTATAGGATTTTCAAGTGTCAAAATTTCAAAAAGAAGCGGATAATTTAATGAGGTTTTCAAACATACAAGGTCAAATATAATGTTCTATATTTAGGTCAATCCTCATAGTTCAAGAGTACTCTAAACGTGAATGCTTGTGTTTCAAAATTTCGAACGAAGCGCCAAAAGATCCTCTACTCGCATGAAACCGCGTGAGACCAATGTTTGATAGTACAAGGAAATTACTTTTCTAATAACTCCGACCCGTGAAACCTACCGGCCCGACGTCCAATGGTCTAAACCGGGGTAGGTTTGTAGCTTCATCTAGACACCACGCAACCGCATCCGGAAAACATTCATACACAATGGCCGCCTAAGCACACATGCGTGCGGCCGAAATCGCTCCCGCCCACTATTTGGGACACCTAGGATTACCATCCTACCCCCGGCCTGCAGTAGGTCCGAAATTTAAGAGGGGGGCAAAGTTTGTACTTTCCCAAAATTTCAAACAAGCGCGTCCCATTTCTGTTCAAAAAAGCGAAAAACAAGCGCGTCCCAGACCGAAACATGGTCCCCCCCACCCGTCTGATTCCCCATTCGTACTCCGTGGGCGCCAAAACTACCTCTCCACCAACCGTGAAACCCCAGCGTCCTCCGTCCGCCACCCCATCCCACCCATCAACCGCCGCCCTCCTCCATCACGCCGGAGCCGATACCCCGACGTCATCGTCCACCGCAACCTCAACCGCAATGCCCTCCACGGCTAGTAGTTGACGCCGAGGTCGAGCCGTCCGTACCCGAGCCAGTTCAACCACGCCGTCTGCACCTCACCGCTGCCGCTCCAACTTCGCCATCCTCCACCGCACCAGAGCTGTTCCTGCTACGCCGTCTGTCGCCGCCTCGGATCTGCTTCCCCTCCGCTGACATACGGTCACGGCAACACAGTCAACAATTTGGCCATGGGTTCGTCCAAGCCTGTACCCTCCAGAACATCGGTCTCCCCGGTAAAAAGTAGAAAATCGGCGCGACTTGTGGAGGTGACCACACCGGCAACCGAAAAAGGTACTCCTCTTCCCTTATTCGTGCAAATCTTACGTCTCTGCTTGCACGGTATTCATCCCACAGAAGACACTAGTTGACCGCTTCTTATTGATACTAGATGTTCCTAGTAACTCGCGATGCACAAGGTTTCTCCTCATATACTATTTCATCTTAGCTAGAGGTCCGTCGCCCCCCTGAATTTCAATTTCTGGCCACTTGATTCCCAATTAACGGAAGCATTCCCCAGCGTAACAGGCTCTAGTACGCCTATTACGCCGGGGAAGCAGCGCCTTGGTGTTTATCTTAGGGGCGTGTGCGGCCTAGAGCTACTGGCGCCCGATCTGGAGGTCGGCCGGGATTAAAGGGATGGCCTGGGGGCGCTGCCAAGCACGGCGGTGGTGTGAGGTCGATGGGAGGGCGGGGCGGTGGAGGTAGGGGTCTGGGCCGGTGGTCACTGGCGGTTCGAGAAAGATCGTCAACAGTGACTGGCGGGAGGTAGAAGAAGGCCATCTGCACGTTCCTTATAGATCGGACGGTTCATTAAAAAATCGACTGACCTATTTATTTTTAGTCGAGTGTTATCTTAGATATGACCACATGTGGTGGTGTGCTGGAGGAGTACCTGCATTTCCTGTGCTCATATATTACAAAATCATATAGAGTGGAATCTAATTTTATTTTCCATGCAATGTTGTAGAGCTATCATATGTCTCCTGTCATTTATTTTTCAGCCACCTACTATCTGCTACTTTTACAGTGCACTAGTTCTGCACACACACTTCACCCTTACTCTCACTATTGTGTTTTTATGCAAGGGTATTTCAGACTCTGCTGCCATGAGAGAAGCCAAAAAGAAAAGAGAGAAGTCACTCCAGTTTGGTGTGCGGCTAGGCAAGACACGTTTCAATGCTTTAAAGGGTGCAGTGTCAGCAGATGGAGACGGGGAACGTAGCTCTAGAGTTGATGACCTCGCTCGCAATGAACCACCATCCCAGGTGCTTGCTTTAACTTCGCGGTGTCATATGTGGTTGCATGTTCCATATGGTGTCTAGCTTGTATTCGAAAGGCCGAAGTCGGTAAGATAAGGAAAGATATTTTTTTACATGAACCACCATCCCGTGAGCACCAAAAGACAAATAGCTAGTCAGGGCACTGGCCGAGCCAGTGACAAGCCCAGCAAAGATAGGCACCACCTGGAAGCCAACTAAAAAGCTGCGATGGTGGCGAAGCAGCCCGCCTCCCACTAGGCTCTCAGGTCCTAGATGATCATGCTCACCACTCCAGCTGGACGTCTAGCTTGTATTGCTTCCAATTTGGTTAAATTGCATCTGTTTAGCTTACACATTATACCTTTGAATATGACATGCCTTTCTATTTTTGGTACATACTAGTACATCTGTGTATTAACCATGTTCTTACATCAAACTAATGTTCTTGTGTATCCCTCATCAATCACTTATGACGAGGCAGGCAGGCAAGGGGACTACTCCTCATTTAAATAATGCAGCGTCAGCCTCCCAACATGATTCTCAAGAAACAGAAATGCTAGATGAAGATAGTGAACGTAGCTCTGTAGTTGATTACAGCATTTCCCCTACACTAGCATCGCAGGTGCTTGCTCTAACTTGGCAGCGTGATATGTGGTTGCATGTTGCATATGGTGTCTAGATTGTAATTCTTCCAATCTGGTTAAACTGCACGTGCTAGTCTGCTTAGCTTATACATTATACCTATTAATGTGACATGCCTTCCTGTATTTAGTACATAGTACATCTGTCTATTAAGCATGTCCTTACATAAAACTATTGTTTTTTTGTATCCCGCATCAATCAACATGACGAGACACCTTTAGTATATGCAGTGCGATATTAGTTGCATCTTTCATATGATTTATAGCATGCGCTGCTTCTAATTTGTTGAAATTCCATTTATGATGGGACGCTTTTAACTTGGCAGAGTCATATTGGTTGCATCTTTCATGTGGTGTCTAGCTTGCAGTGCTTCTTATTTGCTGGAATGGTTTCTGCTTAGTTTACACAAACGGTTGTGAACATGCCATGCCGTCCTGTTTTTCATACATATTCCATCCTGGTATCATGTGTTTGCCTTACATCAAAGTAGTGATTGTTAGTATCATGCATGAATGAGTTCTGAAGAGAGAATTTTATTGCTTTTTCTTGTCAGTTTTACTTGACAATTCAAAATCAATAAAGTGGAAGGAAGTTAGCAAGGCAGCGGATAAAGGTGCTCCTTCTGAACGGAGGGCCTCTACAGTTTCTACTCCTCCACACCCCCAAGATGATTTCCAAGACAACACATGCATAGACACTCAACAAAGTTGTGTTTATGATGAGCACGTCTCCCCTAGTGCAGCATCACTAGTGCTCCCTCTAACTTGGCACTGTTATATGTGGTTGCATGTTATGTGTGATGTCTAGCTTGTATTGCTTCTAATTTTGTTGAATTCCATCTGCTTACTTTACACATTATACTTGAATAAGACACGTGTTCCTGTTTCTAGAACATACAATATATGTCTATCACACCATGTTCTTACATCAAATTACTACTATTGTGTAACCTGCAACAATCACTTATCATAAGACATGTTTAACTTCGGAGTGTGATATAGGTTACATCTCACATTCTTTTCTAGCTTGTATTACTAATTTGTTGAAATGGCACTTATGACGAGACAGTTTTAACTTGGTAGAGTGATATTCGTTGCATATTTCATATGGTGTCTAGCTTTCATTCCTTCTAATTTGTTGAAATGCCTTCTCCTTAGTTTACACATCATAAGCTGTGAATATGCAATGTTGTGAATATGCAATGGCACTAATGACGAGAGACCTCTAACATGGTAGTGTGATGTTGTTTGCATCTTGCATATGATTTATTTCTTGTACTACTTCACATTTGTTTAAATGCCATTTATGATGAGACGCTGTTAACTTGGCAGAGCGATATTTGTAGCATCTTTCATATGGTGTCTACCTTCCATTGCATTGCTTCTAATTTGGTGAAATGTCTTCTTCTTAGTTTACACATCATAGTTCTGGTTATCTCTTTTGTCCTGTTTTTTGTACATATTACATCCTCCTATCATGTGGTTGTCTAACATCAAAGTTCAGTTTGTCTGCATCACGCATCAATTTGTTCTGAATAACTAAATTGTTATTTGTTTTTCTTGTCAGCTTAACTTAACATGGCACAGAGAAAGAGGAAGAAACACAGAATGGCAGGGAATGAGAAGCGGATGAATCCTGCAGAATCTGCTGGTACTGATGGTGCAATAGAAGGTCAAAGTCCAGCAGAAAATTCTACAAACACAGCATCCCATGCTACACAAGTTGCAAAAAAGACAAACAGAAACAAATAGCTGCCACCAAACAAGCAGAGACATCCCTAGTTCTTGCAACACCTACCACAGTACTACCAGCTGCACGACGTACTCGTGCGTCAACTGAGCTAGCAGCACGTTCCCAAGCTCCCTTGCCACCTGACACTACTTCCCAAGCACTCTTGACACAAGACGAGTTGGCAATATCAGATCAACCTTGTGAGCTTCAACAGTAAGAAGGTAGTTGCTGGAGTCAAGTTACAGTTGCATGCTTCTTTATATGTAGTCTCATAGTTTGATGTACACTAACACTTCCTATGTTTGTTGTTGGACTAGCACCTAGGCGCAAGAGGAAACAAACATCAGGGATAATGATCGATAGGTTAACTAAATCTAGAGGAGGGAGAATGGAGATCCGTTTTGAGGCAGGTTTAAAAAGGCCACGTGATGCTACAGAGTCAGCCAAGTTAGTATCAGAGGCAGCGGTTGCTGTTAGGTGTCATGTACGTATCCTCCCAACATGGATTCAGTACAGGAATGACAAAGATGAAACCCAGTTCAACATCTTCCTCGACCATTTATCTGTAAGTATGGTTATGTATGGAAACTAGTAATATTGTCTTGCTCTGTCCAATACTTTCTAGGTTGCTGATAATGAGACTCCCATAATTTTGAGCAGATGAGGTTCAAGTTGGATAGCCAAGATGATGCAACCAGACAAGCTTGCACCCATGTTTTCAAGTCTGCTCTATGATAGTATTTGTATAACTTGAGGAAAACTCACTTTGAAGGCAAGGCTAACAGTGAACTTGCCCAAACATCTCCAGTGGAAAATATATCTGATGAAGACTGGAGAGGCCTTGTTAAACACTGGTCCGATCCGAAGTATCAGGTACATTGTATATATGTCATCAGATCACATGATGAAGTCCTATTTATTCATGTGCCACACAAATCTATCTTCTTGTAGGTGAACTCTTCAAAGAACAAGGCCAACCGTACGAAAGTGAAATTCCAACAGACGGCGGGGTCTCGTAGCTATATTGCACACTGCGAGGCTCTTGTAATTAGCTGTTGTTTCACTCTTTTTGTTGTACCATATTATCAGATCTATATTGACTTGTTCCAAATGCAGAGGAAAGCCCGCGAGGACCAAAAAGTACCTAAACCAAATGCTGTGGAAATCTTCAAGGACTATCACACCAGTAAGAAGAAGGGCATGACTACACCAGTCAAAGCCGCTCTTGTAAGTCCTTAATCCTCATGCCTTTTAACTACTACTTACTCTGACTTGTGTCTTGAACTGCATGGTTTGCAGCCAATGTCTATTACTCTTTTCAATTTTATACACAATTGTCTTAGCGTATCATTGCACCTTACAAGGTTCAAAAGAGAGGAGTGATGTTCCTTTGATCTTGACCCGTAATCTAGTTCCGTGCTGTACTTGCCCACACAACGTTACAATTGCATGTTTATCTGTTCTCAGTTGTTTTGTGATATGAATGACGTCATACTATGCTTACCGTATTATAAACTTCGTCTCTTTATCCTTAGCCCTCAATACAATGTGAAGAAATAGACAATACATTAGCGATGGTACATGGTCATATGTTTGGAACCTGGTTTTATTATGTACTTTGCAATAAAATACAACTAATATTTTACATGGCACTACTAGGGAAAATCTTATACACTGAATCTTAGCAGCAGCGTGGTCTAAAAACAGACGCGACTGCTAATTAGCAGCAACGAGCTTTAGAAAAGAGCGCTGCTAATAACTGAGTAGCAGTAGAGCTCTAGGGGAAAAGAGCGCTACTACTATAATTGCCACGGTGTTGCCTCCAGGAAAGATATAGTAGTAGCGCCCTTCCCGTGGACGCGCTACTGCTAAAGAACTTAGTAGCAGCGGTTTTGCTCAAACTTGCTGCTGCTAAGTATGACTGCAACTAATTAAGTTTAGTCCCATACTGCTAAGCGAACAAGGTGTTTACCACCTTAAATATGTTGCTTCTCAACCTATCTCGAGCACTTGGTCTTCATTGAACTATGTGTATGATTTGTGGTTGCAATATGAATCCTCGCCTGTACCTATACAGGTACAGTGAGGATTCATGTTGACTATTTAGATGATACACAAAAAGATCAATGATGATCAATGTATATTTTTGATGTTTTTACTAAACTAAAGAAAAAAAACTGCTTCCATTAGCAGTAGCGGTTTACCCCAAAACGCGCTATAGATAAGTTAGCTATAGTGCGTCTTCTCTACGTGCGCTACTGCTAGTTCGAGTTAACCACCCCCCCCCCATCAAAATTTTGCTAAGTCCTCCTCCCCCCCC
>NC_041384.1:381391179-381433939 GCF_002162155.2 Triticum dicoccoides
GCCCGCCCTCAACCTCACCGCCGCCGCTCTCGACCACACTGTCGCCGCCCTCGACCTCACCGCCGCCGCCCTCGACCGAGCCCGCCGAGCCCGCCGCCCAGGACCGCCGCCCTCCCGATCCCGAGCCCGCCCTCGCCGCCCCTCCGTCGCCGAGCACCTCCCCGCCACCGTCTCTCCCTCTGTAAGCTCCCCACCCCTTCCCAACCCCCTCTCTCTTTGCTTAGTTAGTAGATGATTTTAGTAGTAGTAGATGTTAATTTAGGGTTCATAAATAATGATTTTTAGAAGTAGTGGATGTTGGGGAACGTTGTAGAAAAACAAAAAATTTCCTACGGTTTCACCAAGATCCATCTATGAGTTCATCTAGCAACGAGTGACCGGATTGCATCTACATACCTTTATAGATCACGCACGGAAGCGTTCAAAGAACGGGGATGAGGAAGTCGTACTCGACGTGATCCAAATCACCGGAGATCCTAGCGCCGAACGGACGGCACCTTCGAGTTCAACACACGTACGGTCAGCGTGATGTCTCCTCCTTCTTGATCCAGCAAGGGGGAAGGAGAGGTTGATGAAGATCCAGCAGCACGACGGCGTGGTGGTGGATGCAGGAGTCACGGCAGCAGGGCTTCGCTGTTCTACTGCGAGAGGGACAGGTGTAGCAGGGGAGAGGGAGGCGCCAAGAGTCAAAAAGGGTGCGGCTGCCCCTCCCTCCCCCCTTTTATATAGGCCCCCTAGGGGGTGCGCCGGCCCTAGGAGATGGGATCTCCTAGGGGGGCGGCGGCCAAGGGGTGGAGTGCCCCCCAAGCCAGGTGGGGCGCCCCCCCACCCTAGGGTTCCCAACCCTAGGCGCATGGGGTGGGCCAAGGGGGGCGCACCAACCCACTATGGGCTGGTTCCCCTCCGCACTTTAGCCCATGGGGCCCTCCGGGATGGGTGGCCCCACCCGGTGGACCCCCGGGACCCTTCCGGTGGTCCCGGTACAATACCGGTGACCCCCGAAACTCTCCCGATGGCCGAAACTGCACTTCCTATATATAATTCTTCACCTCCGGACCATTCCGGAACTCCTCGTGACGTCCAGGATCTCATCCAGGACTCCGAACAACTTTCGGGTTACTGCATATTCATATCTCTACAACCCTAGCGTCACCGAACCTTAAGTGTGTAGACCCTACGGGTTCGGGAGACATGTAGACATGACCGAGATGGCTCTCCGGTCAATAACCAACAGCGGGATCTGGATACCCATGTTGGCTCCCACATGCTCCTTGATGATCTCATCGGATGAACCACGATGTCAAGGATTCAAGCAACCCCGTATACAATTCCCTTTGTCAATCGGTACGTTACTTGCCCGAGATTCGATCGCCGGTATCCCAATACCTCGTTCAATCTCGTTATCGGCAAGTCACTTTACTCGTACCGTAATGCATGATCCCGTGACCAGACACTTGGTCACTTTGAGCTCACTATGATGATGCATTACCGAGTGGGCCCAGAGATACCTCTCCGTTATATGGAGTGACAAATCCCAGTCTTGATCCGTGTCAACCCAACAGACACTTTCGGAGATACCCGTAGTATACCTTTATAGTCACCCAGTTACGTTGTGACGTTTGGTACACCCAAAGCACTCCTACGGTATCCGGGAGTTACACGATCTCATGGTCTAAGGAAAATATACTTGACATTGGAAAAACTCTAGCAAACGAACTATACGATCTTGTGCTATGTTTAGGATTGGGTCTTGTCCATCACATCATTCTCCTAATGATGTGATCTCGTTATCAATGACATCCAATGTCCATAGTCAGGAAACCATGACTATCCGTTGATCAATGAGCTAGTCAACTAGAGGCTTACTAGGGACATGTTGGTGTCTATGTATTCACACATGTATTACGATTTCCGGATAACACAATTATAGCATGAATAAAAGACAATTATCATGAACAAGGAAATATAATAATAATCCTTTTATTATTGCCTCTAGGGCATATTTCCAACAGTCTCCCACTTGCACTAGAGTCAATAATCTAGTTACATTGTGATGAATCGAACACCCATGGAATTCTGGTGTTGATCATGTTTTGCTCTAGGGAGAGGTTTAGTCAACGGATCTGCTACATTCAGGTCCGTATGTACTTTACAAATATCTATGTCTGCATCTTGAACATTTTCACGAATGGAGTTGAAGCGACGCTTGATGTGCATGGTCTTCTTGTGAAACCTGGGCTCCTTGGCAAGTGCAATAGCTCAAGTGTTGTCAGAGAAGAGTTTGATTAGCCCCGACGCATTGGGTATGACTCCTAGGTCGGTGATGATCACCTTCACCCAAATTGCTTCATGCGCTGCCTCCGAGGCTGCCATGTACTCCGCTTCACATGTAGATCCCGCCATGATGCTCTTCTTGCAACTGCACCAGCTTACTGCCCCACCATTCAAAATATACACGTATCCGGTTTGTGACTTAGAGTCATCCAGATCTGTGTCGAAGCTAGCGTCGACGTAACCCTTTACGACTAGCTCTTCGTCACCTCCATAAATGAGAAACATTTCCTTAGTCCTTTTCAGGTACTTTAGGATATTCTTGACCGCTGTCCAGTGTTCCTTGCCGGGATTACTTTGGTACCTACCTACCAAACTTACGGCAAGGTTTACATCAGGTCTGGTACACGGCATGGCATACATAATAGAACCTATGGCTGAGGCATAGGGGATGACACTCATCTCTTCTATATCTTCTGCCGTGGTCGGACATTGAGCTGAGCTCAATTTCACACCTTGCAACACAGGCAAGAACCCCTTCTTAGACTGATCCATATTGAACTTCTTCAATATCGTATCAAGGTATGTGCTTTGTGAAAGACCTATGAGGCGTCTTGATCTATCTCTATAGATCTTGATGCCTAATATATAAGCAGCTTCTCCAAGGTCCTTCATTGAAAACTCTTATTCAAGTAGGCCTTAATGCTGTCCAAAAGCTCTATATCATTTCCCATCAAAAGTATGTCATCTACATATAATATGAGAAATGCTACAGAGCTCCCACTCACTTTCTTGTCAACGCAGGCTTCTCCATAAGTCTGCATAAACCCAAACGCTTTGATCATCTCATCAAAGCGAATGTTCCAACTCCGAGATGCTTGCACCAGCCCATAAATCGAGTGTTGGAGCTTGCACACCTTGTCAGCATTCTTAGGATCGACAAAACCTTCCGGCTGCATCATATACAATTCTTCCTTAAGGAAACTATTAAGGAATGCCATTTTGACGTCCATTTGCCATATCTCATAATCATAGAATGCGGCAATTGCTAACATGATTCGGACGGACTTCAGCTTCGCTACCGGTGAGAAAGTCTCATTGTAGTCAACCCCTTGAACTTGTCGATAACACTTAGCGACAAGCCGAGCTTTATAGATGGTCACATTACCATCCGCGTCTGTCTTATTTTTAAAGATCCATTTATTTTCTATGGCTCGCCGCTCAACGGGCAAGTCAGTCAAAGTCCATACTTCATTTTCATACATGGATCCTATCTCGGATTTCATGGCTTCCAGCCATTTGTCGGAATTCGGGCCCGCCATCGCTTCTTCATAGTTCGAAGGTTCACCGTTGTCTAACAACATGATTTCCAAGACAGGGTTGCCGTACCACTCTGGTGCGGAACGTGTCCTTGTGGACCTATGAAGTTCATTAGCAACTTGATCTGAAGTTTCATGATCATCATCATTAACTTCCTCTCTAGTTGGTGCAGGCACCTCAGGAACATTTTCTTGAGTTGCACCACTTTCCGGTTCAAGAGGTAATACTTCATCAAGTTCTACTTTCCTCCCACTTACTTCTTTCGAGAGAAACTCTTTCTCTAGAAAGGATCCATTCTTGGCAACAAAGATCTTGCCTTCGGATCTGAGGTAGAAGGTATACCCAATAGTTTCTTTAGGGTATCCTATGAAGACGCATTTTTCCGACTTGGGTTCGAGCTTTTCAGGTTGAAGTTTCTTGACATAAGCATCGCATCCCCAAACTTTTAGAAACGACAGCTTAGGTTTCTTCCCAAAACCATAATTCATACGGTGTCGTCTCAACGGATTTCGACGGAGCCCTATTTAAAGTGAATGCGGCAGTCTCTAAAGCATAGCCCCAAAATGATAGCGGTAAATTGGTAAGAGACATCATAGATCGCACCATATCTAATAGAGTGCGATTACGACGTTCGGACACACCATTATGCTGAGGTGTTCCAGGCGGCGTCAGTTGTGAAACTATTCCACATTTTCTTAAGTGTGTGCCAAATTCGTGACTCGAGTATTCTCCTCCACGATCTGATTGCAAGAACTTGATTTTCCTGTCACGTTGATTCTCAACCTCACTCTGAAATTCCTTGAACTTTTCAAAGGTCTCAGACTTGTGTTTCATTAAATAGACATACCCATATCTACTCAAGTCATCAGTGAGGGTGAGAACATAATGATATCCACCGCGAGCCTCAACACTCATTGGACCGCACACATCAGTATGTATGATTTCCAATAAGTTGGTTGCTCGCTCCATTGTTCCTGAGAATGGAGTCTTGGTCATTTTACCCATGAGGCATGGTTCGCACATGTCAAATGATTTGTAATCAAGAGACTCTAAAAGTCCATCTGCATGGAGCTTCTTCATGCGTTTGACACCTATGTGACCAAGGCGGTAGTGCCACAAGTATGTGGGACTATCATTATCAACCTTACATCTTTTGGTACTCACACTATGAATATGTGTAGCATTACGCTCGAGATTCATTAAGAATAAACCATTCACCATCGGAGCATGACCATAAAACATATCTCTCATATAAATAGAACAACCATTATTCTCGGATTTAAATGAGTAGCCATCTTGTATTAAACGAGATCCTGATACAATGTTCATGCTCAAACTTGGCACTAAATAACAATTATTGAGGTTCAAAACTAATCCCGCAGGCAAATGTAGAGGTAGCGTGCCGACGGTGATCACATCGACCTTGGAACCATTCCCGACACGCATCGTCACCTCGTCCTTCGCCAGTCTCCGCTTATTTCGCAGCTCCTGCTTTGAGTTACAAATGTGAGCAACTGCACCGGTATCAAATACCCAGGAGCTACTACGAGTACTGGTAAGGTACACATCAATTACATGTATATCACATATACCTTTCGTTTTGCCGGCCTTCTTGTCCGCTAAGTATTTGGGGCAGTTCCGCTTCCAGTGACCACTTTCGTTGCAATAAAAGCACTCAGTCTCGGGCTTGGGTCCATTCTTTGGCTTCTTCCCGGCAGCTTGCTTACCGGGCGCGGCAACTCCCTTGCCGTCCTTCTTGAAGTTCTTCTTACCCTTGCCCTTTTTGAACTTAGTGGTTTTATTCACCATAAACACTTGATGTTCCTTTCTGACTTCTACCTCTGCTGATTTCAGCATTGCAAATACTTCAGGAATGGTCTTTTCCATCCCCTACATATTGAAGTTCATCACAAAGCTCTTGTAGCTCGGTGGAAGCGACTGAAGGATTCTGTCAATGACCGCGTCATCCCGGAGATTAACTCCTAGCTGAGTCAAGCGGTTATGTAACCCTGACATAGTGAGTATGTGCTCACTGACAGAACTATTTTCCTCCATCTTACAGCTGAAGAACTTGTCGGAGACTTCATATCTCTCGACCCGGGCATGAGCTTGAAAAACCATTTTCAGCTCTTCGAACATCTCATATGCTCCGTGTCTCTCAAAACGCTTTTGGAGCCCCGATTCTAAGCTGTAAAGCATGCCGCACTGAACGAGGGAGTAATCATCGGTACGTGTCTGCCAAGCGTTCATAACGTCTTGTTCTGCAGGGAGAACAGGTGCTTCACCTAGCGGTGCTTGTAGGACATAATCTTTCTTGGTAGCTATGAGGATGATCCTCAGGTTCCGGACCCAGTCCGTATAGTTGCTGCCATCGTCTTTCAGCTTGGTTTTCTCTAGGAACGCGTTGAAGTTGAGGACAACGTTGGCCATTTGATCTACAATACATGTTGTAAAGATTTTAGACTAAGTTCATGATAATTAAGTTCATCTAAATCAAATTATTCAATGAACTCCCACTCAGATAGACATCCCTCCAGTCATCTAAGTATAACATGATCCGAGTTAACTAGGCCGTTTCCGATCATCACGTGAGACGGACTAGCCAACATCGGTGAACATCTTCATGTTGATCGTATCTTCTATACGACTCATGCTCGACCTTTCAGTCTTCTGTGTTCCGAGGCCATGTCTGTACATGCTAGGCTCGTCAAGTCAACCTAAGTGTTTGCATGTATAAATCTGTCTTACACCCGTTGTATGTGAACGTTGGAATCTATCACACTCGATCATCATGTGGTGCTTCGAAACAACGAACTGTCGCAATGGTGCACAGTTAGGGGGAACACTTTCTTGAAATTATTATGAGGGATCATCTTATTTACTACCGTCGTTCTAAGTAAACAAGATGCAAAAACATGATAAACATCACATGCAATCAAATAATAATAGTGACATGATATGGCCAATATCACATAGCTCCTTTGATCTCCATCTTGGGGCTCCATGATCATCTTGTCACCGGCATGACACCATGATCTCCATCATCATGATCTCCATCATCGTGTCTCCATGAATTTGCTCGCCAACTATTACTTCTACTACTATGGCTAACACGTTTAGCAATAAAGTAAAGTAATTTACATGGCGTTTCTCAATGACACGCAGGTCATACAAAAAATAAAGACAACTCCTATGGCTCCTGCCGGTTGTCATACTCATCGACATGCAAGTCGTGATTCCTATTACAATAGCATGAACATCTCATACATCACATATATATCATTCATCATTCATCACAACTTTGGCCATATCACATCACAAAACACTTGCTGCAAAAACAAGTTAGACGCCCTCTAATTGTTGTTGCAAGTTTTACGTGGCTGCAATAGGGTTCTAGCAAGAACATTTTCTTACCTATGTGAAAGCCACAACGTGATTTGTCAACTTCTATTTACCCTTCATAAGGACCCTTTTCATCGAATCCGCTCCAACTAAAGTGGGAGAGACAGACACCCGCCAGCCACCTTATGCAACTAGTGCATGTCAGTCGGTGGAACCGGTCTCACGTAAGCGTACGTGTAAGGTTGGTCCGGGCCGCTTCATCCCACAATACTGCTGAAGCAAAATAAGACTAGTAGCGGCAACAAAGTTGACAACATCTACGCCCACAACAAATTGTGTTCTACTCGTGCAAAGAGAACTACGCATAGACCTAGCTCATGATGCCACTGTTGGGGAACGTTGCAGAAAAACAAAAAATTTCCTACGGTTTCACCAAGATCCATCTATGAGTTCATCTAGCAACAAGTGATCGGATTGCATCTACATACCTTTGTAGATCACGTGCGGAAGCGTTCAAAGAACGGGGATGAGGAAGTCGTACTTGACGTGATCCAAATCACCGGAGATCCTAGCGCCGAACGGACGGCACCTCCGCGTTCAACACACGTATGGTCAGCGTGACGTCTCCTCCTTCTTGATCCAGCAAGGGGGAAGGAGAGGTTGATGAAGATCCAGCAGCACGATGGCGTGGTGGTGGATGCAAGAGTCACCGCAGCAGGGCTTCGCTGTTCTACTGCGAGAGGGACAGGTGTAGCAGGGGAGAGGGAGGCGCCCAGAGTCAAAAAGGGTGTGGCTGCCCCCTCCCTCCCCCCCTTTTATATAGGCCCCCTAGGGGGTGCGCCGGCCCTAGGAGATGGGATCTCCTAGGGGGGGCGGCGGCCAAGGGGTGGAGTGCCCCCCAAGCCAGGTGGGGCGCCCCCCCCCCCACCCAAGGGTTCCCAACCCTAGGCGCATGGGGTGGGCCAAGGGGGGTGCACCAGCCCACTATGGGCTGGTTCCCCTCCCCACTTTAGCCCATGAGGCCCTCTGGGAAGGGTGGCTCCACCCGGTGGACCCCCGGGACCCTTCCGGTGGTCCCGGTACAATACCGGTGACCCCCGAAACTCTCCCGATGGCCGAAACTGCACTTCCTATATATAATTCTTCACCTCTGGACCATTCCGGAACTCCTCGTGACGTCCGGGATCTCATTCGGGACTCCGAACAACTTTCGGGTTACTGCATATTCATATCTCTACAACCCTAGCGTCACCGAACCTTAAGTGTGTAGACCCTACGGGTTCGGGAGACATGTAGACATGACCGAGATGGCTCTCCGGTCAATAACCAACAGCGGGATCTGGATACCCATGTTGGCTCCCACATGCTCCTTGATGATCTCATCGGATGAACCACGATGTCGAGGATTCAAGCAACCCCGTATACAATTCCCTTTGTCAATCGGTACGTTACTTGCCCGAGATTCGATCGTCGGTATCCCAATACCTCGTTCAATCTCGTTACCAGCAAGTCACTTTACTCGTACCGTAATGCATGATCTCGTGACCAGACACTTGGTCACTTTGAGCTCACTATGATGATGCATTACCGAGTGGGCCCAGAGATACCTCTCCGTTATACGGAGTGACAAATCCCAGTCTTGATCCGTGTCAACCCAACAGACACTTTCGGAGATACCCGTAGTATACCTTTATAGTCACCCAGTTACGTTGTGACGTTTGGTACACCCAAAGCACTCCTACGGTATCCGGGAGTTACACGATCTCATGGTCTAAGGAAAATATACTTGACATTGGAAAAACTCTAGCAAACGAATTATACGATCTTGTGCTATGTTTAGGATTGGGTCTTGTCCATCACATCATTCTCCTAATGATGTGATCTCGTTATCAATGACATCCAATGTCCATAGTCAAGAAACCATGACTATATGTTGATCAACGAGCTAGTCAACTAGAGGCTTACTAGGGACATGTTGGTGTCTATGTATTCACACATGTATTACGATTTCCGGATAACACAATTATAGCATGAATAAAAGACAATTATCATGAACAAGGAAATATAATAGTAATCCTTTTATTATTGCCTCTAGGGCATATTTCCAACAGTGGATATTAATTACTAGTAGTGATGGTAAACTAGTTGTATAATTAGCAGTAGTACATGTTAATTAGTAGTAGATGTAGTAGTTAGATGTTAATTAGTAGTAGTAGATGTGCTAGTTTCTTTCTATTTATAGTAAGTTTATATTTAGTAAGAACTAGTTGAATTAATAGAACTAGTTTAGTTTTAGTTGAACTAGTTAAGTTTTAGTTGAACTAGTATAGTAAGTAAATTAATAACTAGTTGAACTACTTCATTTTTAGAAAGAACTAGTTTTTTTCTTTTTATACTAAGTTTATATTTAGTAAGAACTAGTTGAATTAATAGAACTAGTTGAATTAATAGAACTAGTTGAACATGCCATATTTGGTGTTATTTTTTAGTTTAAGCAATTATTTCATGTTTTGGTTACACCTCCAAGTGGCCTATGTTTTGCCGGAGTGTTGATTAATTTCTGTTCCGGCAAATTTCAGGCGCTCGATGGGATTTTTCCGTGAATTCTGGCATGACTTGTGCTAGAATATGTACAAGTTTAATCTTTGAATTATGAACATAGGAAATGTCATACTCGGACGACGACAGTCTCCCAAGGGAGTGCAGTTGGTGCCATGATGATCGAGGTATGTGCGACAGGTTCTTCAGCTGGATGAAGATCGGCACTTCAGCATTAAGCTTGAGGAGACCTTCGATGTTGAAACGGTACGCAACAACGACAAGTGTTTTTTTCGTAATTAAGCATGACTTCAACTATTTCAACGTCTAATTTTCATCTTTTACAATTCGACTAGCTTATCCCATGCCATGCAAGACGCTGTGTCTTGGAGAGGATGGGTTTTGAAGACCATGAAAATTTTCAAACAAAGAAAATACACCTAAGGACCCATCATGATATCGATTTTGAAGTAAAGATGTACAATTCTCAGAGCGTAACCCATTTTGGTTGCCAAAATTGGGAAGCACTTTGCAAAATGTATGGTTTTTATGAGGGTATGATTGTCAGCATGGATCTTGGTGATCCTGACATCGAGCAAGACAATATGGACATTTGGGTCCTTGTTGATACGCTTCCGATTCTACCGCAATGTGAGTTTCTCAAACATAGTTATTAACTAATTTATATTGTTTACTTCAAAATAGTTGACAGCTTATTTCCATTGACAGCTTATTTTGAATCTTCAAAGAATGTGCAGAAGATGGTAGACAAAACCCACTACACTGATGGCTCTGAATTAACTTATAAGGAGAAAAATCATCTGATTGCTTATTGTACTTTTTTTGAGAATTACAATACCTATTATCGAACTCCTCCAAATTATGGTGAATACGTGCCACTAGTGCACGTGTTGAACCACGATAACTTCTATGGAGATACCCTGGTAAGATATTTTACTATTACGACATCCGTGCATCTTTTGCATACTTCTAAAACTAGTACATCATTGCTAACTACGAAGTTATTACTATGTTTTTCAACAGAAAATCCCGATGGATTGTGTGCCTCATCTGATGTATTACAATGGTCGCCTTGAAGTTCTGAACCTACAGCCAGGTCATCCTATGGATCTCACCTGTGCATATCGAATTTCTGAAACCGGTGAACACATGCTAATCAAAGAGTGGTAAAAATGTTTGGACATTCGTAAGGAGGTTCTTGGAAGCAACATTAAGCGAAAGGCAAGAATTGGAGACAGGATAATCTGCATTCTCCATAATGGAGAGCGAGGGGCTATCTTGTTTTTTGCTATTTTACCTTAGAGAATATAGTAGGTCCTAAGAGAATGTAGTAGGTCCTATGAGGTACAATATGTTTATTATGTGATACAATGTGTTAGAGTTGAAGATGTGAGGAGTACTTGTGATTACGACTAGTGACCAATGATATGATGATGATGATGGTAAGTTGTTAATGATATGATGATGATGATGATATTTATTATATCATTGGGTGAAAGAACCACGGATTAGTTTCAAGTGGATGTCTGTCCACTTGAAACTAGTCCACACGGTTCTTTCACCCCGTGATGTAATAACTCATTATGATGTAAAAATAATTTGTAAATTCCTGTTGCATGAAAATTTGTGTAAAGGTGTACGAATACAACATGAAATAAAAAAGAAATAAAATACAAAATAATAGTAGCAGCGCGGGCAGGGAGAAGCGCTACTACTAATTACCAGCAGCGCTCCTCCTGGAACTCGCTGCTACTAAGTCGATTTAGCCGTAGCGTGGGTGGAGGCACGCTACTGCTATTCATTAGCTGTAGCGCCTTATCAGTAGCGCACCACCCCGCTCTACTGATAGGTCTAAAACCCGCGCTGCTGCTAGCCTTTTCCCTAGTAGTGTGGGTTCACCAGAATAAGTTCTGTATATAGACCAAAGCTATTTTGTTTGGTTTTGTTGCCTCCTTAATATCTTCTGTCCTGGTACTACTAATGTAAAACCTCAACTTTTCATTGAGCTATGGAAAAAATGGTGGAACCGCCACCTTTTGAAGGTGGCGAGGCAACTATAACCGCAATGTCAGCTCTTGCTGCCCTGGGTCAGTACCTGTCCACTAACAGTGCCAAAAGCACGTTCCTGCGTAATACTGGGTTGGTTGTTAAGGCAATATCGTCCAAACTGCCTCATGATCAAGATATGCAAGCTCAAAGCAATGTTGTATCTGCGCTCCAAACACAAGTCCATTCCCTAACAGAGACCCTTTGTGAAACAAGGAGAAACATTGCTCAATGTCGTCAAGATATGCATGGTTTTGAAACCAGACTATCAGAAATTAGCTATGTTGTTCAGGAGCCTAGGGGAAATGAAGGCGAGGGTTATGGTGCTCCATCGGACAATACAGCATGAAAACGTAACAGTCAGGTCAAATGAACTGAGCTTATGAACTTCTGGTGGTGCATTTATCTGCTAGACTGTTAAGTTTTATGCCAACCTTCCTTTTGTTATATAGTTGTAATTTGTTTTGGTGCGATACAAAATTTATTCTTAACGTGCAGCCACCGCCTAAAGAAAACAGCAAGCCATTTTTGTATAGTGTAGGGTGTTCCCTATATTTGCACTGGTGGCGATCTTTGATGCCGAGTGGATGTAATCTGTGCAATCGCCTTAATAGCCTAGCGTTAGTTTCGACCTTATTTATTTCCTAGTCTTCTTTTTCCCTAGTTTGCTAGTGGCCGCAACTACCATGGGCCATATACGGGCCGTAGAATCCATGGGTCTCCTACGGGCCGTCGATAAATGGGCCTGCAATCGGTGGGCCTCGGGCCGTCGGATAAATGGGTCTACATGGGCCATAATCGGGCGTAATTGGTATCGTCCCAGCACGGTAATAGGCCGTAGGACAGCAAAGGCTTAATTTTGTCACAAGCATAACGGGTCGTTAATGGGCCAGAATATAGGACGGACTAGAAACGGCGCAATGGGTTAACAGGCCAGAAACGGGCTGACTCTTGCCA
The DNA here is from genome assembly GCF_002162155.2 of Triticum dicoccoides. Lineage (NCBI taxonomy): Eukaryota > Viridiplantae > Streptophyta > Magnoliopsida > Poales > Poaceae > Triticum > Triticum dicoccoides. Next base: position 381,403,675 of record NC_041384.1, read on the forward strand.
TGGGCCGAATTTTGCCCATTAGGGTAACAGGCCAGTAACGGGTCGACTCTTGCCATGGGCCGAATTTGGCCCATTAGGGGAACAAGCCAGTAACGGTCCGGAAGTAATCAAGGGCCGAAAAGGATCCCAAGAACGTATGGGCCGTCAATAGGCCGAAAGCTAACACGGGCTGGAAACGGCCCATGTAAATCACGGGCCGTTAACGGGTATGAAGAAAATTACTGTTCATTATGGGCTAGAGTCACCGTGGGCCTTTACTTGGGCCGGCCTATTATGGCACACGAAAATCTTATGGGCCTTTAGTTGGACCGGCCCATTTAAACTTGTTGGGCTGTGCCACGTGTCGACGTATCATAGGCGCCTTCTGTCCAGTGAGTGGATGACATCTGCCCCGATGATGAGCTGACACATGTTTCCTCTAGCCAATGATTATTTTACACGTGGAAATCCCCATTGGTCGGGGCTATTGACGGGTTATCGGATCCAAAACCCGACCCGATAGCTTAACGGCGTTCCGTTACGGTGGATGCCACGTGTCGGTCACCCTTGACGAAAGCACTTCTGTGACGCGCGATTTATCGTCATGGAAGTGGACACTTCCATGATGATAATTTTGGTAATGTCATGGAACACTTCTACTACAGCACATGTATGACTATCTTGATTCTGTCATAAATTTGTCATGGATGTACATGCATGACAAAAAAAGTGACCTACTGTGACAAACACGAATCATCACGGAAGTGTATTTTTTTGTAGTGCTACTCTTTGATTGTGTAGGCATTCCAACCTTTGGAAGCCTTCAAGACCCATCATAAGAACACGCCATTCACCCTAACCCATTGTTGGACGCTCATCAAAGATTCCCCCAAGTTCAAAGATCAATATGCTGCGCTAAATAAGGAGGGCTGATGGACGTGGCTGGGGATGGAGATGGGGTGAAGAGGCCGAGAGGCAAGACCAACTCGAAGATTGACGAGAAGCGTGATACGCCATCTATCGCCTTGCAAGAAACTTTACAGGACATGATGACTCAAAAGGAAGTGAGGGACGAGAGGAAGCGCCAAGGAAAGGAGGAGCAAATGAAGATATACTTGGAGCTCCAAACGAAAAGGCTTGACATAATGGAGGTCATCAAGAGGAGGAAGCTCGACATGGAGGAGGTTGTCCAAACGAAGAAGCTCGCGATCGAGGCCGACAGTGCAGACACTAGAGCAAAAGAGGTGGTGCTAGCAATTGTGACCGTAGACTTGACCAACATGTCCCCGAAGAGAAGAAGTTGGTTTGAGAATCAACAAAAGGAGATACTCGACCAAGACGTCATGAACTAGGGAGGCCTTGACCGTTGACTATGGTTGTTCTTTCTGAAAAGGCTGGCAAATGTGCCAGCCGCTAGCTTTGTTGCCGGCGAGAAATCTTGGGGATCATTCTTTTTTAAGGCTGGCAAGTATGCCGACTGCTGGCTTTGTTGCCGGCAAGAAAATTTGGGGGTTAATCATTTTGTAGGCTAGTGCTACCTCTTGAGCTTGCGTTGGATTTCCCCGAAGAGGAAGGGATGATGCAGCAGAGTAGCATAAGTATTTCCCTCAGTTTTTGAGAACCAAGGTATCAATCCAGTAGGAGGCCACGCTCAAGTCCCTCGTACCTGCACAAAACGATAGCTACTCGCAACCAACACGATTAGGGGTTTTCAATCCCTTCACGGTCACTTACGAGAGTGAGATCTGATAGATATAATATTTTTGGTATTTTTGGTATAGAGATGCAAAGTGAAAAGTAAAAGGCAAAGTAAAAAAGCAAAACAAGATTAAAGTGATGGAGATTGATATGATGAGAATAGACCCGGGGGCCATAGGTTTCACTAGTGGCTTCTCTCAAGAGCATAAGTATTCTACGGTGGGTGAACAAATTACTGTTGAGCAATTGACAGAATTGAGCATAGTTATGAGAATATCTAGGCATGATCATGTATATAGGCATCACGTCCGTGACAAGTAGACCGAAACGATTCTGCATCTACTACTATTACTCCACTCATCACCCGCTATCCAGCATGCATCTAGAGTATTAAGTTAAAAACAGAGTAATGCTTTAAGCAAGATGACATGATGTAGAGAGATAAATTCATGCAATCTGAAATAAACCCCATCTTGTTATACTCGATGGCAACGATACAATACGTGCCTTGATGCCCCTTCTGTCACTGGGAAAGGACACCGCAAGATCGAACCCAAAGCTAAGCACTTCTCCCATGGCAAGAACTACCAATCTAGTTGGCCAAACCAAATGGATAATTCGAAGAGACTTGCAAAGATAACCAGTCATACATAAAAGAATTCAGAGAAGATTCAAATATTATTCATAGATAAACTTGATCATAAACCCACAATTCATCGGTCTCAACAAACACACCGCAAAAAGAAGATTACATCGAATAGATCTCCACAAGAGAGGGGGGGGGACTTTGTATTGAGATCCAAAAAGAGAGAAGAAGCCATCTAGCTACTAACTATGGACCCGAAGGTCTGAGGTAAACTACTCACACTTCATCAGAGAGGCTATGATGATGTAGAAGCCCTCCGTGACGACGGCCCTCTTCGGCGGAGCTCCGGAACAGGCCCCAAGATGGGATCTCGTGGATACAGAAAGTTGCGGCAGTGGAATTAGGTTTTTGGCTCCGTATCTGTTCGTTTGGGGGTACATAGGTATATATAGGAGGAAGAAGTACGTCGGTGGAGCACCGAGGGGCCCACGAGGCAGGGGGCGCGTCCTAGGGGGGCGCCCCCACCCTCGTGACCGCCTCTCTGATGCCTTGGTGTAGGGTCCAAGTCTCCTGGATCACGTTCGTGAGAAAATCACGTTCCCCAAGGTTTCATTCCGTTTGGACTCCGTTTGATATTCCGTTTCTTCGAAACACTGAAATAGGCAAAAAACAGCAATTCTGGGTTGGGCCTCCGGTTAACAAGTTAGTCCCAAAAATAATATAAAAGTGGAAAATAAAGCCCAATATAGTCCAATACAGTAGATAATATAGCATGGAGCAATCAAAAATTATAGATACGTTGGAGACGTATCAGGCATCCCCAAGCTTAATTCCTGCTCGTCCTCGAGTAGGTAAATGATAAAAAGAAATTTTTTGATGTGGAGTGCTACTTGGCATAATTTCAATGCAAATCTTCTTAATTGTGATATGAATATTCAGATTCGAAAGATTCAAGACAAAACTTTATATTGACATAAAAATAATAATACTTCAAGCATACTAACAAAGCAATTATGTCTTCTCAAAATAACATGGCCAAAGAAAGTTATCCCTACAAAATCATATAGTCTGGCTATGCTCTATCTTCACCACACAAAGTATTTAAATCATGCACAACCCCGATGACAAGCCAAGCAATTGTTTCATACTCTAACTTTTTCAAAACTTTTTCAATCTTCACGCAATACATGAGCGTGAGCCATGGATATAGCACTTTAGGCGGAATAGAATGGTGGTTGTGGAGAAGACAAAAAGGAGAAGATAGTCTCACATCAACTAGGCGTATCAATGGGCTATGAAGATGCCCATCAATAGATATCAATGTGAGTGAGTAGGGATTGCCATGCAACGGATGCACTAGAGCTATAAGTATATGAAAGCTCAAAAAGAAACTAAGTGGGTGTGCATCCAACTTTCTTGCTCACAAAGACCTAGGGCATTTTGAGGAAGCCCATCATTGGAATATACAAGCCAAGTTCTATAATGTAAAATTCCCACTAGTATATGAAAGTGATAACATGAGAGACTCTCTACTATGAAGATCATGGTGCTACTTTGAAGCACAAGTGTGGTAAAAGGATAGTAACATTGTCCCTTCTCTCATTTTTTTTATTTGGGCATTTTCTCTTTTTTTATGGCCTCTTTTCTTTCTCTTTTTTGGGGCTTCTTTGGCCTCTTTTATTTATTTTTCGTCCGGAGTCTCATCCCGACTTGTGGGGGAATCATAGTCTCCATCATCCTTTCCTCACTGGGACAATGCTCTAATAATGATGATCATCACACTTTTATTTTTCTTATAACTCAACAATTACAACTCGATACTTAGAACAAAATATGACTCTATATGAATGCCTCCGGCGGTGTACCGGGATATGCAATATGACAATGATGGATGTGTCATGATAAACGGAACGGTGGAAAGTTGCATGGCAATATATCTCGTAATGGCTATGGAAATGCCATAATAGGTAGGTATGGTGGCTGTTTTGAGGAAGGTATATGGTAGGTGTATGTTACTGGCGAAAAGTGTGCGGTATTAGAGAGGCTAGCAAAGGTGGAAGGGTGAGAGTGCGTATAATCCATGGACTCAACATTAGTCATAAAGAACTCATATACTTATTGCAAAAATCTAGAAGTTATCAAAGCAAAGTATTACGCGCATGCTCCTAGGGGGGTAGATTGGTAGGAAAAGACCATCGCTCGTCCCCGACCGCCACTCATAAGGAAAGCAATCAATAAATAAATCATGCTCCGACTTCATCACATAACGGTTCACCATACGTGCATGCTACAGGAATCACAAACTTTAACACAAGTATTCTTTAAATTCACAACTACTCAACTAGCATGACTTTAATATTATCACCTCCATATCTCAAAACAATTATCATGCTTCAATCTTTTCTTAGTATTCAACACACTCAAAAGAAAGTTTCACAAATCTTGAATACCAAGCATATTATTATTAAGCAAATTACCATGCTATTAAGAGACTCTCAAAATAATTTAAGTGAAGAATGAGAGACCAATTGTTTCTTTAAAACAAATCCACCACCGTGCTCTAAACGATCTAAGTGAAGCACATAGAGAAAAATTATAACGCTCAAAAGATATAAGTGAAGCACATAGAGCAAAACTACATAGCTCAAAATATATAAGTGAAGCACATAGAGTATTCTATCAAATTTTAATTCATGTATGGCTCTCTCAAAAGGTGTGTACAGCAAGGATGATTGTGGCGTACTAAAACACAAATACAAAAATAATACAAGACGCTCGAAGGAAAACACATATCATGTTGGTGAATAAAAATATAGCTCCAAGTAAATTACCGATGGAAGTGGACGAAAGAGGGGATGCCTTCCGGGGCATCCCCAAGCTTTGACTTTTTGGTGTCCTTGGATTATCTTGGGGTGCCATGGGAATCCCCAAGCTTAGGCTCTTTCCACTCCTTGTTCCATAATCCATCACAAGAATTCACCCAAAACTTGAAAACTTCACAACACAAAACTTAAAGTAGAAAACTCGTGAGCTCCGTTAGCGAAAGAAAACAAAAGACCACTTCAAGGTACTGTAATGAACTCATTATTTATTTATATTGGTGTTAAACCTACTGTATTCCAATTTCTCTATGGATTATAAACTATTTTACTAACCATAGATTCATCAAAATAAGCAAACAACACACGAAAAAACAGAATCTGTCAAAAACAGAACAGTCTGTAGTAATCTGTAGCTAGCGCAAGCTCTGGAACCCCAAAAACTCTAAAAGAAATTGCTGGACGTGAGGAATTTATCTATTAATCATCTGAAAAAAGAATTAACTAAATATCACTCTTCAAATAAAAATGACAGCAGTTCTCGTGAGCGCTAAAGTTTCTGTTTTTTACAGCAAGTTCAACAAGACTTTTCCCAAGTCTTCCCAACGGTTCTACTTGGCAAAAACACTAATTAAACACAAAAAACACAACCGAAACAGAGGCTAAATAATTTATTTATGACTAAACAGGAGCAAAAATCAATGAATAAAAATAAAATTGGGTTGCCTCCCACCAAGCGCTATCGTTTAACGCCCCTAGCTAGGCATAAAAGCGAGGATAGATCTAGGTATTGCCATCTTTGGTAGGCAATCCATAAGTGGCTCTCATGATAGTTTCATATGGCAATTTTATTTTCTTTCTTGGAAAGTGTTCCATGCCCTTTTTTAATGGAAATTGAAATCTAATATTCCCTTCCTTCATATCAATAATCGCACCAACCGTTCTAAGGAAAGGTCTACCAAGAATAATAGGGCAAGAAGGATTGCAATCTATATCAAGAACAATGAAATCTACGGGCACATAATTCCTATTTGCAACAATAAGAACATCATTAATCCTTCCCATAGGTTTCTTAATAGTGGAATCCGCAATATGCAAATTTAGAGAGCAATCATCAAATTTACGGAAATCTGGCAAATCACATAAAGTCTTGGGAATAGTAGAGGCACTAGCACCCAAATCACACAAAGCATAAAACTCATGATCTTTAATTTTAATTTTAGTAGTTGGTTCCCACTCATCATAAAGTTTTCTAGGGATAGAAACTTTCAACTCAAGTTTTTCTTCATAAGATTGCATCAAGGCATCAACAATATGTTCGGTGAAGGCTTTCTTTTGACTATAAGCATGTGGAGAATTTAGCACGGATTGCAACAAGGAAATACAATCAATTAAAGAGCAATTTCATAATTAAATTCCTTGAAATCCAATATAATGGGTTTAGAAACATCTAGATTTTTATTTCTTTCAATCCCACTTTCATCAATTTCATCATAAAGATCTAAATACTCCGAATTTTTAGAACATCTTCTAGGTAAAGGAAGATCATATTCAGTTTCATAAAGATTCATATTGAAAAACAAAGATTTAATAGGAGACACATCAATAACTTTTAGATCTTCATCTTGATTTTCATAGGAATTGGAAGAACATGCTTTAATAAAGGCATCTTTGGAAGCACGCATCCTAGCGGTTCTTTCCTTGCACTCATCAATGGTAATTCTCATGGCTTTGAGAGACTCATTGATATCATGCTTAGGAGGAATAGATCTAAGCTTTAAAGAATCAATCTCAAGAGAAATTCTATCAACGTTCCTAGCCAAATCATCAACTTTAAGCAATTTCTCTTCAAGCAAAGCATTAAAATTCTTTTGTGAATTCATAAACTCTTTAACACTATTCTCAAATTCAGAGGGAATCTTATTATAATTTCCATAAGAGTTGTTGTAGGAATTCCCATAATTATTAGAAGGATTACTAGGATATGGCCTAGGATTAAAATTCCCTCTATAAGCATTGTTACCAAAATTATTCCTACCAACAAAATTCACATCCATAGATTCATTGTTATTCTCAATCAAAGTAGACAAAGGCATGTCATTAGGATCAGAAAAAACACTCTTAGTAGCAAATAATTTCATAAGTTCATCCATATTTCCACTCAAAACATTGATTTTCTTCTATCGCATGCACTTTTTTAGAAGATCTTTCAGTATGCCATTGAGAATAATTAACCATAATATTATCTAGGAGTTTAGTAGCATCTCCTAAAGTGATTTCCATAAAAGTGCCTCCCACGGCCGAATCTAAAAGGTTTCTAGAAGCAAAATTCAATCCGGCATAATTTTTTTATATAATCATCCACAAATTCAAACCATGACTAGGGCAATTACGTATCATTAATTTCAATCTCTCCCAAGCTTGTGCAACATGTTCATGATCAAGTTGCTTAAAATTCATAATATCGTTTCTAAGAGAGATGATCTTAGCGGGAGGGAAATACTTAGAGATAAAAGCATCTTTGCACTTGTTCCAAGAATCAATACTATTTTTAGGCAAAGACGAAAACCAAGCTTTAGCACGATCTCTAAGCAAAAAAGGAAATAGCTTCAATTTAATGACATCATTATCGATATCTTTTTTCTTCTGCATATCACATAAATCAACGAAGCTATTCAGATGAGTAGCGGCATCTTCACTAGGAAGGCCGGCGAATTGATCTTTCATAACAAGATTCAACAAAGCAGTATTGATTTCATAAGATTCAGTATTGGCAAGAGGAGCAATCGGAGTGCTAAGGAAATCATTATTATTGGTATTGGTGAAGTCACACAATTTGGTAGTATCTTGAGCCATCGCAACAAACAAGCAATCCAACACACGAGCAAACAAAAAGGCAAGCGGAAAAGAGAGGGAGGATAGAGAGAGAGAGAGAGGGCGAATAAAACGGCAAGGGTGAAGTGGGGGAGAGGAAAACGAGAGGCAAATGGCAAATAATGTAATGCGAGAGATAGGTATTCTGATGGGTACTTGGTATGTTGACTTTTTGTGTAAACTCCCCGGCAACGGTGCCAGAAATCCTTCTTGCTACCTCTTGAGCTTGCATTGGATTTCCACGAAGAGGAAGGGATGATGCAGCAGAGTAGCGTAAGTATTTCCCTTAGTTTTTGAGAACCAAGGTATCAATCCAGTAGGAGGCCACACTCCAGTCCCTCGTACCTGCACAAAACGATAGCTACTCGCAACCAACGCGATTAGGGGTTGTCAATCCCTTCACGGTCACTTACGAGAGTGAGATCTGATAGATATAATATTTTTGGTATTTTTGGTATAGAGATGCAAAGTGAAAAGTAAAAGCAAAAGTAAAAAGCAAAACAAGATTAAAGTGATGGAGATTGATATGATGAGAATAGACCCGGGGGCCATAGGTTTCACTAGTGGCTTCTCTCAAGAGCATAAGTATTCTACGGTGGGTGAACAAATTACTGTTGAGCAATTGACAGAATTGAGCATAGTTATGAGAATATCTAGGCATGATCATGTATATAGGCATCACGTCCGTGACAAGTAGAACAAAACGATTTTGCATCTACTACTATTACTCCACTCATCGACCGCTATCCAGCATGCATCTAGAGTATTAAGTTAAAAATAGAGTAACGCTTTAAGCAAGGTGACATGATGTAGAGAGATAAATTCATGTAATATGAAATAAACCTCATCTTGTTATCCTCGATGGCAATGATACAATACGTGCCTTGCTGCCCCTTCTGTCACTAGGAAAGGACACCGCAAGATCGAACCCAAAGCTAAGCACTTCTCCCATGGCAAGAACTACCAATCTAGTTGGCCAAACCAAACGGATAATTCGAAGAGACTTGCAAAGATAAATAATCATGCATAAAATAATTCAGAGAAGATTCAAATATTATTCATAGATAGACTTGATCATAAACCCACAATTCATCTGTCTCAACAAACACACCGTAAAAAGAAGATTACATCGAATAGATCTCCACAAGAGAGGGGAGAACTTTGTATTGAGATCCAAAAAGAGAGAAGAAGCCATCTAGCTACTAACTATGGACCCGAAGGTCTGAGGTAAACTACTCACACTTCATAGGAGGGGCTATGATGATGTAGAAGCCCTTCGTGACGACGGCCCTCTCCGGCGGAGCTCCGGAACAGGCCCCAAGATGGGATCTCGTGGATACAGAAAGTTGCGGCGGTGGAATTAGGTTTTTGGCTCTGTATCTGTTCGTTTGGGGGTACGTAGGTATATATAGGAGGAAGAAGTACGTTGGTGGAGCACCGAGGGGCCCACGAGGCAGGGGGCGCGCCCCCACCCTCGTGACCGCCTCTCTGATGCCTTGGCATAGGATCCATGTCTCGTGGATCACGTTCGGTGAGAAAATCACGTTCTGAAGGTTTCATTCCGTTTGGACTCCGTTTGATATTCCGTTTATTTGAAACACTGAAATGGGCAAAAAAACAGCAATTCTGGGCTGGGCCTCCGGTTAATAGGTTAGTCCCAAGAATAATATAAAAGTGGAAAATAAAGCCCAATATAGTCCAAAATAGTAGATAATATAGCATGGAGCAATCAAAAATTATAGATACGTTGGAGACGTATCAGCTAGCATGTGTGCCAGCCGCCCGCGCTCTGGCCGACATGAACTGTGGCCGCTAGCACGCACTATGACCATGGTGCCAGAATTTTAGTTCTCTATCATTTGCAAAAAATTCCAAGCGACCGGGAGAAATGCATTCATTTGTTGGATGCACGACCAGTGCAAACGTAGAAAGAGCCGTATGGCGTTCCTTTGCTCGACCTGAACGTACAAAATTCCAAAAACGGACACTAGTTTGGGATCCGTAGGAGCTGGTGGGGATTTGAGTGACGTCATTGGATACTAATCATGGCACCCGCAGGGTTTGGTTATGGGTATTACGTGCTCATACCTGCACCCGTCTCAAAATTTTCCGCCCATACCCATACCCGCACCCCGGGTTTCAACCCATTCCCATACCCGTACCCGGCTGGGTACGGATAATACCCACGGGTAAAAATACCCAAGTAGGTGTGTATACTTGAGCATTTATATTTCAACATTTTGACACATATTGACAACATTTCAGCACAAATATACAACATTTCAACACAAATATACAATATTTCAACACATTTATATAACATTTCAGCATATGTACACATCATTTCGGCACATTATTTCAGCATTTCAGCACATAGTCATTGTAGCGCCCAAGATGTGATTATATCCCAATCACGTGATGAACTCGTGATCGGGGCACAATCGCATTTCGAGCGCATAGCAAGATGGACATCATTACAACATACCATGTACTGAATAGATGAGAATACAAGATAAAGGCTTAAACTCGCCACAAGATACAACATGAATACAACAGTTCATCAAAACACAGCAATCATCATACAGAAGAGCAAGATCCGGGTACGGATGAAAACAAACGAAAAAGAAGAGCGACATCCACCCTGCTAATCCCAGGCTCTTCCGACCCGGAACCTATTCCTTGCTCAAAGAAGAAAAGTAGAAGAACTCCAAAACAAGCAAGCATCGCTCTCACGTCATGATCATCGCATTACCTGTACCTGCAACTGTTGTTGTAGTAATCTGTGAGTCACGAGGACTCAGCAATCCCATTACCATGGGTATCAAGACTAGCAAAGCTTAATGGGTATGGAAAGGATAAGTGGTGAGGTTGTAGCAAGCGGCTAATCAATGTATGGTGGCTAACTTACGAGTACAAGAGTAAGATGAGAAGTTGCGCAACTGTTGCAAACTAGTAATGATCAAGAAGTGATCCTGAAGTACTTACGAGTCAAACATAACCCCACCGTGTTCTTTTCCCGAACCTCGTCGAAAACAGATCATCACAGTTACGCACGCGGTTGGTGTATTTTATTTGAGTTTAGTTCAAGTCCTCTACAACCGATATTAACAAATTCCCATCTGCCACATAACTACGGGCACGGCTCTCGAGAGTTTAAGCCCTGCAGGGGTGTCCCAACTTAGCCCATGACAAGCTCATGATCCACGGAGACAATCCTCCATATAGGGACCCTCCGATCAGACTCGGAATCCCGGTGCACAAGACATTTCGACAATAGTAAAACTAATCCAGCAAGACCTTCGGGCGTGCCGACACCTTGATAGTAGCTGCGCGTATCTCGTCTCAGGCCACGTCCGAATGGGACATCCTACGAGTAAAACCAGATCCTCGAGTTTCCTTGTGGTGGCCCCGCAGTCTACCCATTTGGGACCAACACCAACAGCACTACCCCCCTATATTAGGTTGAATAACAAACCTCGGGTAGCGCTAACTCCCTATGCATCAAATTTATTATCATGTTTAGTTATTATGTTAAGCAAATGGTAAAACCAATGTTGGGCCTTGCTGGAAGAGTTTTATTCAAAGCGAACTGTCAAGAGGGGCCCATAAACCCTCGCCGTTTTAGGGACGCAAGATCAAGGAACATACCACCGGTATGACAGAAACTAGGGCGGTAAGAGTGGAACAAAACACCAGGCAAAAGGCCGAGCCTTCCACCCTTTACCAAGTATATAGATGCATTAATTAAATAAGAGATATTGTGATATCCCATGACATCCATGTCCCAACATGGAACAACCTGCACTGCACCTGCAACTAGCAATGCTATAAGAGGGGCTGAGCAAAGCGGTAACATAGTCAAATAATGCTTTGCTAGGATGGGTAAAAAGGTTAGAGGCTATCATGGCAATTTGGAAGGCTCAATAAACAAGTGGTAGGTAGCATGACATAGCGATAGCATCGAGACAACTACCATAGCAAAGATAGTAGTGAGATCCAAGGTGACAGTCATCTTGCCTGAAATCCTACTAGGAAGAAGAACGAGTCCATGAAGAAGACGAGCCAACGTAGTCGAACGGATCCTCACAATTGCAACGTCACCAGAACTATCAAGAAGAAGCACAACCAGAAAGAAGCAAACAACATAGTAAACAACCATCACATAAACATGGCATGATGCACAATCATATATAATGCATGTCCATTTTAATGAGTCATGGCATGGCAAAGTGCACAAACAATACTACAAGTTAAGTGGAGCTCAATATGCAACGAGTTGCATATTGACGGAACTTCACAAAAATTATTTAGTTCTCTCCCATTTAGGTACTCAACAATATTAAATGTTGTTAAACATGGCAAGGGGGTGAAGTCTAAGTAAACTAACTATTTAGGCAAGCTTAAATGAGGTCAGAAATAACAAACAACAATTCCGGAAAACCCTCATATGCATATTTTGAATTTGTACTAATCTGCCCTAAACACAATTTTAGAGTTGTTAAACATGTAAAGTAATGACACCATGTTACACTATGCATTTTCTAGACCATCTACATATAAAGTTTATTTAATTTGGAGCTACAGTTAATTAGTTATGAAATAAAGCATTTTAGCATGTTATTTGAGCAAATTAATGGAGACAACAATTTAAACATTTTTAAATGTTGTTATCATGATGCAGATGACATAAACAAGTTTTATGCAATTTTATGAAAATGTTGACATATAATATGGTAGGGGCATTTGTTGCCATGGCAGAAAGAAATGGGTGCCATGACGGCGAAAATGGAAATGGTTCCACGGCGGCGAAAATGGAAATGATGCCACGGCAACATTTCGATGATCCGCTAGCTCGATTGAGATATCGATGCAAAGGAACAAGGGGTGGATGTGCGCATGCAAAAGTGATGGGGAGTGATCCCGGCAACCGGGTGTCCCACGTGTCGGTGGCATGGCAAACGGGGAACGCGCAAGCGACAATTCGGACACGGCGCAAAAACGAGTATCTCATACAACACACATGTATTTGTTCACGGCGTCGTCTCGGTAGTTATACCTTCGAAGCGTTCATTTCGGGGCTAACGGGTTCGATGCGGTGTAGTTGTTCACTGGTCTTCATGGGAAGTAGTCGTACATGGCGATGGTAGTGGAAGTAGTCGTACACGTTCTGTAGATGTTCGGGTTCACAATGAGGAACTTGACATCCACGGGGTCTTGGAGGGTCGGCGGTAGTGATACACACGTCGTGGTGGGAGTAGTGGTTCACACCGTGGTAGTCGAACTTGCCGCTTGTGGTACACGGGTCTTCGGCGACGGTGGTCGTACTCGGCGAAATCCACAAAGGGGTCCTGGCGATTCCGAAGATGGTGGTAAAGGTATGGCGCGTCCCCATGTAGACGTACTTGGCGAACCCAAAGTGCTCCTGCTCGGGGACGGTGCAATGGAGGCAGTGTCTTGCGGGCAATGAGGAAAGGAGCACGGGCTCGCTAGGCTACGCTGGAGGCTTGCAACAGCAGCGTCTTGCAAGGAGACCGGCGCCATGGACGAGGTTCAAACCTCGAGGCCGATGCAGGAGGTCGCGGGAGGTGGTTGGGGCGGCGACTCCAATGGTCGGCCGGCGAGGCCGCGGCCCTGGCGCAGAGGAGATGCGCAGCTGCACTTGCGGGGAAGCGGCGGCGCAACAGCTCGCAGGGAGGACGGAGAAGGAGTGGAGGGCCAGGACGGCACGGGGCTGCAGGATCCGGCAAGAGGCGGCGGCGTCTTGAGCTCCTGGTGGCCGGGAGGCAGTGCAAGGGCAGGAGAGGAGGGCGACAGGGTTTGGAGGAGGACGAACAAGGGGAGCTCATGTCCCTGGCGATGCGTGTGGGTGGCGGCGGTAGTGGGAGGACGAGAGGGAGCGGGAAGATGGGATCGGGAGAGAGATGAGCGAGGGGATCGAGAGACGGGTGTGGCGGCGCTGCACGGAGGGAGAGGATGAGATCGAGAGAGGGAGGGATCGGGGTCGTGGCAGCTAGGGTTAGAGGTTGCATGGGCTTAGGAGGACATGGGCCGGCCTAGGCATAGGTTGCAGATGGGCTGGGCTCTCTCTCTCACTCTGAAGAAAATAAAAACAAGACAGAGATAAGAAAGAAAAGAATGAGAGGTTAGGGGAAGAAGTTGGACACACAGATAATTTTCCCGGACTCACAAAAATGAGCTTTATCCAAGAAAATAGAAGTTTGCACGAATGCAAGATTTAAATTCAAACTCATTTGAATTTAATTCAAATTGTTTGAACTAGGACAAGGTTTAGGAGTGGCCAAAATGTTGGGAATTTAGGAAGAGCCTCGATAAATGGGAAAAGAATTAAGGAGAAAGTCTGGAGAACAAACTTGAAGCAAACAGGCATGAGAATTAAATTGCAAGTGGGTTTATGGGTGATTCAGAAATAGTGGAATATTTATTAGCTTCCTAAATATTGGGAGGGTATGTTTTGAAGAGAATTTCACCATGTGAATTTCCCTCAATTTAAATGGATCGAAGACCCATACAATTTATTTAGTTGAGTTTTAAAAAAAGGTTGCATGATGACATGATGCAATGCAAATGATGCAATGATGAATGCAACAAACAAAACAAAACACATGATGAAACTCGGAATCCATGGAAGGCATTTGGAGTGCCGGTCTTGGGGCGTCACAACTCTCCTCCACTTACAAGAGATCTCGACCCGAGATCTATGGGTGGCACCGGAGAGAAGCGAAAGAGAAAGGGGTAAAACAAAGTTGCTTGTTTGAAAAATGAGTGAAACCACAAACCTTAAGAGGTTGAACAAATTGAAATGAAGAATACAATGGCGATGAACGAGATTGCAAACACTATGTTAAACAAGAGGAATAAGGAATATGACGAGAACCAAGAGCTTAAGGTACAAGATAGACTTTGAAACCACTCTGGTTAAGCAAGATGAGAAAGGAAGAATTCAGGCAGCACTCCGGTTGAAAAGAGCGGCAAGACTTGATAAGATGAAAGAACTTGAAATGAGAACACAACACTCCGGTTAAATGGATAAGCAAGGTAAAGAACATGATCTTGGCAAAGCGAGATGATGGGACGAAGAGAGCAACATTACAATGCCTCCAGTAGAAATGAAAAGAACGGAGAAGAAAACAACATGTTCTACCTCAAATGAATTTGATAGAGCATCCTTAAAAAGAAGGATTGAACGGAGTTTTTGGAAAACCAACAACGAAAAGAATAAGCTTGTAGTGGGATTATGGAAAACATCTCAAAACTAGAGGTGAAATTCTGCCACTAACGAAAACAATTGCTTGCTTGAGATCAACGAAGAGATGAAAACTTCTTTCGCTGAGAGGATAGGAGAACTTGGATCATTGATAAGCACCACAAATAGCAACATTCCTTAGGAAAGACTTTAGGTGAAATCTATACCAAGATAACCTCCAACGAAGAAATTGATTGGTTGAAATGAAGTCCTGAACAAAGAGAAAATGATGGATTTAAAACATCTCATTCTTGAAAACTTGTGAATCATGAACCATGAAGGGAAATTGTCAAAAAAGACATAACACCACCTCAAAAGATAATGTAAAAGAACTGCACTTTGGGATGCAAGATGAAGAATACCTGAGCTCCAACAAGAATCTCGAAGAACACTTCGAGAATGGATTAAATCTTTGATGAACCACCATGTAGAAACTCTCGAAGAACTCTGGATAGGTAAAAAGATGGTTGCAAAGAAAAGAAACTTGAAAACAATAAGATGAAGCCTTGCAATGATTTAGATGGAGCTTAGAGATGAGATAACCGATACAACTTGGAACTCCAGAAAAGAAAGATGAACACTTGAAACCAAGAATTACTTCATCATGAATAAACTCTGGAATAAGGAATTAAATCACCTTGAGGTGCAAGAATAAGGATTATGTTACGCTTATCCTTCACCAATTTAAATTGATGACAATCAACGGATTTGGCATACTACTTATTCTTATTGAGAAGGTTTAAGAGAGATATAGCGCAAACTTGAATAAGGTCTTCAGCGAACCACCGGAAGGATTTGAAAACGAACATAGCAAAGGGACGAATCACTGGGAAGAATAAGAAAAACAAATGAAGATACTTGGGGAAATATAGATATATGAGAACGAAGAGATCACGAGATGAAAGCTGAGAATGGGTAATATTCAGAAATGATGGCCTTCGGATGACCGAGAAAGGAAAGCAACTCCTGAAATGCATCGGATGGGTGAAAGGAATTCTCATAATCGAAAACAATTATGAGAGGATGGCATAAGCTAGAACTATGAATCTTCAAGAGAACGGACCAAGATTAAGGAGAAATCCTTCTTTGGTCTTCAACGCTGAGAAAGAGAACGAAGAACTCCATCATGAGTTGTTGAGGCACTCTGGAATGAAGAATAAAAAGGTTGAACCAATGATGAAAAGAATTTGAAAGTGATCCTGGAGAGGGCATCTGACTGATGTAAGTTCATTCTTCCGTCAAACTTTGAAAAGAATTTGAGAATAACTCCGGGAAAGATCCTGGGAAAAGCCCTGTGGGTTAGGGGGCCACTCAAAGAAACACCGTTGAAATGGTTTTTAAAGAGAGATTGCACCGGTTGAACTAAGTGGCTTGAATGAGATAACAACCTCAAAATACAACGCACAGATCTTGAATGAAGAGACAAGCCTTCTGATATATCTTCAGCACTCTGAAACAAATGAATAGGGAGAGGTGGACGATTAGGGGGTGCACCGGCATGAGAAAGCATTTGGAAAAAGAGGAAATGGTATGATCAACACCGAAAGTTTGAAATGAATCCACCGGAGAAGAAAAAGAATGAAGAATGATGAACTTGAAACTCCTGACCATCTTCATGACAATCACCGGATAAGAACACTGAAGGAAAGAATGAAGAGACTTCCCATCAATAAAAAGGATACTTGATTAAGAAATCTGAGTCCTTGAAGAAAAGGGTGGGAGGGCGGGAAAAACAAAGGCAGCTTGGGACGGATGAAACGAACACCATTGCAAAGAACTGAGAATTGATCTCGCGAATGTTGAAATGATCGGATCCACTTGAAGAGAAGCACGCTGGTTGGACAAGAGTTGACATGACAATCTCGATTATCATGAAGAATTAGCACTCCCATAGAAATATGAGAACATCACTTGTAACAAGGTATGGAATCAACACTTTACATTGAAGCAACTCGAATACCACAACACAAAATAAAACAAAGGATTGGCTTGCAGAATAAGCCGAAAACAAACATATGATAGAGATTTTGTCTGAAGTTTTCGTGGTGGGGCCCGCACGGGCTCGATCGTACAACACCATCATGTACAAGGTAGTGCACATGACATACGAAGTGTCCCCGAGTCAGCACATCCAAGGACTCTTTAAGACACAACGAGACCATTGTAAAACCAACCGTGGATAGGTGGACCACTAGACGTTGAACCCCAATCTCATATCATGCATCTGTCGGGAAGATATCCTAGGTAACTACTTGAATTCCCACCTATGAACTCCTGAAATTCTTCGGTTATGCAATCTGGTGTTGGGGATATAGGGAGGCACAAATATCTCACACAACTAACAAATCCTACACTCCAATTGCATCCATCCGTCAACACATAACCAAGAAAACCTTGGAAATCGTGTATCTCAGACCTTCGAAAACATCCGATATACTAGATGTGGCAATACATCTGATCGCTCTCCCCAGTACTGGGTGTCGTCAAACTACTCTCACCACAAGGAGTATAGAAGCATTTTCGATGTCGACGACCTCTAGTATTCCAGAACTGAAATGATAAGCACTGTGATAAAAACACCTTAGAGCTCAACTCCTTGGGACACTGCCACAACCCCTAAATGTCAGGAGGCACCAAGACAGAGTTCCCGTCACAATGATACCGGTCCGATTCCAAGATACCCGCGTGACACTAAAAAATAATTTTGAGTGAAAAAGAGAAGAGTAAAGTCAAAACATCTACGTCAGGTGTCCTCACCAGAGCGACGAAGGGGATAAGGAGTAAAAATAATTCCTACTCTCCAATATAACTAGACTCAAAATAGTTTTTTTTTTAGACTCAACAGCGGCAATGGTTCGATCAATTAAGGGGGCTCCTAAGGTCGGTAAGGCTTTGATACCAACTTGTAGCGCCCAAGATGCGATTCTATCCCAATCACGTGATGAACTCATGATCGGGGCACAATCGCATTTCGAGTGCATAGCAAGGTGGACGTCATTACAACATACCATGTACTGAATAGATGAGAATACAAGATATAGGCTTACACTCGCCACAAGATACAAAATGAATACAACAGTTCATCAAAACATAGCAATCATCATACAGAAAGAGCAGGATCCGGCTACAGATGAAAACAAACAAAAAAGAAGAACGACATCCACCCTGCTAATCCCAGGCTCTCCTGAGCCGGGACCTATTCCTTGATCGAAGAAGAAGAAGCAGAAGAACTCCAAAACAAGCAAGCATCGCTCTCACATCGTGATCATCGCATTACCTATACATGCAACTATTGTTGTAATAATCTGTGAGTCACGAGGACTCAGCAATCCCATTACCATGGGTATCAAGACTAGCAAAGCTTAATGGGTATGGAAAGGATAAGTGGTGAGGTAGCAGCAAGCGGCTAAGCAAATGTATGGTGGCTAACTTACGAGTACAAGAGTAAGATGAGAAGCTACATAATGGTCGCAAACTAGTAATGATTAAGAAGTGATCCTGAACTACTTACGAGTCAAACATAACCCCGCCGTGTTCTCTTCTCGAACCTCGTCGAAAAGAGACCGTCATGGTTATGCACGCGGTTGGTGTATTTTAATTTAGTTTAGTTCAAGTCCTCTACAACCGGATATTAACAAATTCCCATCTGCCACATAACCGCGGGCACGGTCCTCGAAAGTTTAAACCCTGCAGGGGTATCCCAACTTAGCCCATGACAAGATCATGATCTGCGGAGACAATCCTCCATATCGGGACCATCCGACCAGACTCAGAATCCAGATGCACAAGACATTTCGAGAATGGTAAAACTAATCCAGCAAGACCTCCTGGCATGCCGACACCCTGATACTAGCCACGCGTATCTCATCTCAGGCCACGTCCGGATGGGACATCCTACGAGTAAAACCAGATCCTCGAGTTTCCTCATGGTGGCCCCGCAGTCTACCCGTTTGGGACCAACACCAACAGCACTGCCCCCCTATATTAGGTTGAATAATGAACCTCGGGTAGCGCTAACTCCCTATGCGTAAAATTTATTATCATGTTTAGTTATTATGTTGGGCAAATGGTAAAACCAATGTTGGGCATTGCTTGAAGAGTTTTATTCAGACAGAACTGTCAAGAGAGGCCCATAAACCCTCACTGTGTTAGGGACGCAAAATCAAGGAACATAACACCGGTATGACGAAAACTAGGGCGACAAGAGTGGAACAAAACACCAGGCAAAAGGCCGAGCCTTCCACCCTTTACCAAGTATATAGATGCATTAATTAAATAAGAGATATTATGATATCCCATGAGATCCATGTCCCAACATGTAACAACCTGCACTGCACCTGCAACTAGCAACGCTATAAGACGGGCTGAGCAAAGCGGTAACATAGCCAAACAACGCTTTGCTAGGATGGGTAAAAAGTTAGAGGCTATCATGGCAATTTGGAAGGCTCGATAAACAAGTGGTAGGTAGCACGACATAGCGATAGCATCGAGACAACTAGCATAGCAAAGGTAGTAGCGAGATCCAAGGTGACGGCCATATTGCCTGAAATCCCGCTAGGAAGAAGAACGAGTCCATGAAGAAGACGAGCCAACGTAGTCGAACGGATCCTCACAATCACAACATGACCGGAACTATCAAGAAGAAGCACAACCGGAAAGAAGCAAACAACATAGTAAACAACCATCACATAAACATGGCATGATGCACAATCATGTATGATGCATGTCCATTTTAATGAGTCATGGCATGTCAAAGTGCACAAACAATACTACAAGTTAAGTGGAGCTCAATATGCAACGAGTTGCATATTGACGGAACTTCACAACAATTATTTAGTTCTCTCCCGTTTAGGTACTCAACAATATTAAATGTTGTTAAGCATAAGTAAACTAACTATTTAGGCAAGCTTAAATGAGGCCGGAAATAACAAACAACAATTCTGAAAAATCCTCATACGCATATTTTGAATTTTGTACTGATCTGCCCTAAACACAATTTTAGAGTTTTTAAACATGTAAAGTAACGTCACCATGTTAAAAGATGCATTTTTCTAGACCATTTACATAAAAGTTTATTTAATTCAGAGCTACAGTTAATTAGTTATGAAATAAATCATTTTAGCATGTTATTTGAGCAAATTAATGATTCAGATCGCGGTCGATTCCGATCTAAGCGCCGAACAACGGCGCCTCCGCGTTCAATACACGTACAGCCCGGGGACGTCTCCTCCTTCTTGATCCAGCAAGGGGAGAGGAGAAGTTGAGGGAGAACTCTGACAGAACGATGGCGTGGTGGTGATGGAGCTCGTGGTTCTCCCGCAGGGCTTCGCCAAGCGCTACGGAGGAGGATGAGGTGTAGGAGAGGGGGAGGTGCTGCGCCAGGGGAAGGGTGCGGCAGCCCTCTCTCTCCCTCACTATATATAGGGGGAAGGGGTGGAGGAGGCGCCCTAGGGACGGGGCGGCGGCCACAGGGGAAACCCTAGATGGGTTTGGGCGCCCCCACCCCTAGGAAACTTACCCCCCAAGCCGGGAGGTGTGGCAGCCCTAGGGGAGGCGCCCCCATCTCTCCAGGTTACATGAGATGGGGTGGGAGGGGTGCTCAGCCCCTCAGTGGGCTGATGTGCCCCTCCCATTGGCCCAAAAGCCCCCCCCAACGGTTGCCAGGGCCTCCGAAAACCCTTTCAGACACGCTGGTCCTCACCCGGTACCCCCGAAACAATTCCGGACTCCAATACCCTTCGTCCAATATATCGATCTTCATCTCCGGACCATTCCGGAACTCCTCGTCACGTCCGGGATCTCATCCGGGACTCCAAGCAACCTTCGGTAACCACATACTATTTCCCATAACAACTCTAGCGTCACCAAACCTTAAGTGTGTAGACCCTACGGGTTCGGGAACCATGCAAACATGACCGAGACATCTCTCCGGCCAATAACCAATAGCAGGATCTGGATACCCATATTGGTTCCCACATGTTCCACGATGATCTCATCGTATGAACCACGATGTCGGGGATTCAATCAATCCCATATACAATTCCCTTTGTCTATCGGTATGTTACTTGCGCGAGATTCGATCGTCGGTATCCCAATACCTCATTCAATCTCGTTACCAGCAAGTCACTTTACTCGTTCCGTAACGCATGATCCCGTGGCTAACTCCTTAGTTACATTGAGCTCATTATGATGATGCATTACCGAGTGGGCCCAGAGATACCTCTTCGTCATACGCAGTGACAAATCTCAGTCTCGATTCATGCCAACCCAATAGACACTTACGGAGATACCTGTAGTGCACCTTTATAGCCACCCAGTTATGTTGTGACGTTTGGTACACCCAAAGCATTCCTACAGTATCCGGGAGTTGCACAATCTCATGGTCTAAGGAAATGATACTTGACATTAGAAAAGCTTTAGCAAATGAACTACACGATCTTGTGATACGCTTAAGATTGGGTCTTTTCCATCACATCATTCTCCTAATGATGTGATCCCGTTATCAATGACATCCAATGTCCATGGTCAAGAAACCATGACCATCTATTGATCAACGAGCTAGTCAACTAGAGGTTTACTAGGGACATGTTGTGGTCTATGTATTCACACATGTATTACGATTTCCGTATAACACAATTATAGCATGAATAATAGACAATTATCATGAACAAGGAAATATAATAATAACCATTTTATTATTGCCTTTAGGGAATATTTCCAACAGTCTCCCACTTGCACTAGAGTCAATAATCTAGTTCACATCGCCATGTGATTAACACTCATAGTTCACATCGCCATGTGACTAATACCCAAAGAGTTTACTAGAGTCAATAATCTAGTTCACATCACCATGTGATTAACACTGAGAGTTCTAGGGTTTGATCATGTTATGCTTACGAGAGTGGTTTTAGTCAACGGGTCTGCAACATTCAGATATGTGTGTTCTTCGCAAATCTCGATTTCATATTGTAGATGTTGCTACTATGCTCCACTTGGAGCTATTCCAAATGGTTTCTCCACTATACGTATCAGGTTTGCTACTCAGAGTCATCCGGATAGGTGTTAAAGCTTGCATCGACGTAACCCTTTACGCCGAACTCTTTATCACCTCCATAACCGAGAAACATTTCCTTATTCCTAAGGACAATTTTGACCGTTGTCCAATGATCCACTCCTAGATCACTCTTGTACCCCCTTGCCAGACACGTGGCAAGGCACATCGCGGTACACAGCATGGCATGTCGTATAGAGCCTATGGCTAAGGCATAGGGGACAACTTTCGTCCTTTTTCTTTCTTCTGCCATGGTCGAGCTTCAAGTCTTAACTTCACACCTCACAACTCAGGCAAGAACTCCTTCTTTGACTGACCCATCTTGAACTCCTTCAAGAGCATGTCAAGGTATGTGCTCTGTGAAAGTCTTATCAGGCGTCTTGATCTATCTCTATAGATCTTGATACCCAACATGTAAGCAGTTTTACACAGGCCTTCCTTTGAACAACTCCATTCAAACAACCCTTTATGCTTTCTAGAAATTCTACATCATTTCTGATCAACAATATGTCATCCATATATACCTATCAGAAATGTTGTAGTGCTCCCACTCACTTTCTTGCAAATACATGTTTCTTGCAAACTTTGTATAAACCCAAATGCTTTGATCGCCTCATCAAAACGTATGTTCCAATTCCGAGATGCTCTCCAGTCCATAGAAGGATCGCTAGAGTTTGCATACCTTTTAGCATCCTTAGGATTGACAAAAACCTTTTGGTTGTATCACATACAACCTTTCCTCACGGAAACCGTCAAGGAAACTTTGTTTTGACATCCATCTGCCTGATTTCGTAAATGAAAATGCAGCAACTGCTAACATAGTTCTAATAGACTTTAGCATCGCTATGATTGAGAGAGTCTCATCATAGTCAACTCCTTGAACTTGTCGGAAACTTCTTTGAGACAAGTCGAGCTTCACAAATGGTGACATTACCATCAGCGTATGTCTTCTTCTTAAAGATCCATTTATTCTCAATGGCTCGCCGTTCATCGGGCAAGTCCACCAAAGTCGATACTTTGTTCTCATACATGCATCCTATCTCATATTTCATGGCTTCCAGCCATTTGTTGGAATCCGGGCCCACCATCGCTTCTTCATAGCTCATAGGTTCATCATGTCCAACAACATGACCTTTAAGACAGGGTTACCAATGAGAAGTTGTACACACCCTTGTCGGCCTACGAGGTTCAATAGCAATTTGATCTGAAGCTTCATGATCATCATCATTAGCTTTCTCTTCAACTAACGTAGTTGCCACAGAAACATCTTTTTGTGCTGCTCTACTCTCTGGTTGAAGTGAAGGTTCAACAACCTCATCAAGTTCTATCTTCCTCCCACTCAATTCTTTCGAGAGAAACTCTTTCTCGAGAAAGGACTTGTTCTTAGCGACAAACACTTTGCCCTCAAATCTGAGATAGAAGGTATACCCAATCGTCTTGTTTGGGTATTCTATGAAGATACAATTTTCCTCTTTGGGTTCGAGCTTTGTCCGACCGAAGCCTATCGACATAAGCATCATAGCCCCAAACCTTAAGAAACAACAACTTTGGTTTCTTGCCAAACCATAGTTCATACGGTGTCATCTCCACGGACTTAGATGGTGCCCAATTTAAAGTGGATGTAATTGTCTTTAATTCATAACCCCCAAAAAATAGTGGTAGATTGGTAAGAGACATCATACACCATATCCAATAAGGTTCGATTACAACATTCGGACACACCATCATGCTATGGTGTTCCAGACGGCGTCAACTGTGAAACGATTCCACCTTGTCTTTAGTGATTGCCAAACTCATAACTCAGATACTTTCCCTTTGATCAGATCGAAGGAACTTGATCTTCTTGTTACGATGATTCTCAACTTAACTCTGAAATTGCTTGAACTTTTCAAACATTTCAGACTTATGCTTCATTAAGTAAATATACCCATATCTACTCAATTCACCAGTGAAGGTGAGAAGATAACGATATCCACCGCGTGCGTCAACACTCATCGGACTGCACACATCAGCATGCATGATTTCCAACAAGTCACTTGCCTGTTCCATTGTTCCAAAGAACGGCGTTTTAGTCATCTTGCCAAAGAGGCATGGTTTGCATGTGTCAAGTGATTCAAAATCAAGTGACTTCAAAAGTCCATTAGCATGGAGGTTCTTACATGAGCTTTAAACCAATATGACCTAAGCGGCAGTGCCACATGAAAGTGGTACTATCATTATCAACTCTACATCTTTTGACATCAATGTTATGAACATGTGTATAACTACGACCGGGATTCAATAAACCATTCACATTGGGTGTATGACCATAGAAGGTATTATTCATGTAAATAGAATAACCATTATTCTCTGACTTAAATAAATAACTATATTGCAATAAACATGATCTAATCATGTTCATGCTCAATGCAAACACCAATGCAAACAACATTTATCTAGGTTCAACACTAGTCCCGAAGGTAGAGGGAGCGTGCGATGGTGATCACATCAACCTTGGAAACACTTCCAACACACATCGTCACCTCGCCCTTAGCTAGTCTCTGTTAATTCCGTAGCTTTTGTTTCGAGTTACCAATATTAGCAACTGAACCAGTATCTAATACCCAGGTGCTACTAGGAGTACTAATAAGGTACACATCGATAACACTCATATATCAAATATACTTTTGTTGAAGTCGACAACCTTCTTATCTACCAAGTATTTGAGGCAGTTCCGCTACCAGTGACCGTTCCTCTAATAGAAGCACTTTGTCTCGGGTTTGGGTTCTTGGGTTTCTTCACTGGAGCGGCAACTGGCTTGCCATTCAAGAAGTTTCCCTTCTTGCCCTTGCCCTTCTTTGAAACCAGTGCTCTTGTTAACCATCAACACTTGATACTCCTTCTTGATTTCTACCTTTACGGCCTTAAGCACGACGAACAGCTCCGGGATTAACTTCCCTTGCATTTTATAGTTCATCATGAAACTCTAGTAGCTTGGTGATAGCGACTCGAGAACTTTTGTCAATCACTCTCTTATCTGGAAGATTAACTCCCATTTGATTCAAGTGATTGAAGTACCCAGACATTCTGAGCACATGCTCACTGGCTGAGCTATTCTCCTCCATCTTGTAGGCAAAGGTCTTGTCAGAGGTCTCAACATCTCATATGTTCTATGGCGTTCAAAACGCTTTTGGAGCCCCGACTCTAAGCCGTAAAGCATGGCGCACTAAACTATCAGGTAGTCATTAGAACGTGTCCACCAGATGTTCACAACATCCACAGACGATGCCAGAGGGGTTAGCACACCGAGCGGTGCATCAAGGACAGAAGCCTCCTGTGTAGCAGTGAGGACAATCCTCAGACTATGGCCCTAGTCCGCACAATTGCTTACAATATCTTTCAACTTAGTCTTTCTCTAGGAACGTATTAAAACAAAGAGCTAAAGCACGAGCTATTAATCCACAACATAATTCGCAAAGACAATTTAGACTATGTTCATGATAACTAAGTTCATCTAATCAAATTATTCAATGAACTCCCACTCAGATAGACATCCCTCTAGTCATCTAAGTGATACATGATCCGAAGCGACTAGGCCGTGTCCGATCATCACGTGAGACGGACTAGTCATCAACGGTGAACATCTCCATGTTGATCGTATATACTGTATGACTCATGTTCGACCTTTCGGTCTCTCGTGTTCCGAGGCCATGTCTGTACATGCTAGGCTCGTCAAGTCAACCTAAGTGTTTTGCATGTGTAAATCTGGCTTACAGCCGTTGTATTCGAACGTTAGAATCAATCACACCCGATCATCACGCGGTGCTTTGAAACAACGAGCCTTCGCAACGGTGCACAGTTAGGGGGAACACTTTCTTGAAATTTTAGTGAGGGATCATCTTATTTATGCTACCGTCGTTCTAAGGAAATAAGATGTAAACATGACAAACATCACATGCAAATCATAAAGTGACATGATATGGCCAATATCATCTTACGCCTTTGATCTCCATCTTCGAGGCGCGGCATGACCACCATTGTCACTGGCATGACACCATGATCTCCATCATCATGATCTACATCACCGTGTCTTCATGAAGTTGCATCGCCAACTATTACTTCTACTACTATGGCTAACGGTTAGCAATAAAGTAAAGTAATTACATGGCGTTTTCATTGACACGCAGGTCATAAATAAATTAAGACAACTCCTATGGCTCCTGCCGGTTGTCATACTCATCGACATGCAAGTCGTGATTCCTATTACAAGAACATGATCAATCTCATACATCACATATATATTTCATCACATCCTTTTGGCCATATCACATCACATAGCATACCCTGTAAAAACAAGTTAGACGTCCTCTAATTGTTGTTGCATGTTTTTACGTGGCTGCTATGGGTTTCTAGCAAGAACGTTCCTTACCTACGCAAAACCACAACGGTGATATGCCAATTGCTATTTACCATTCATAAGGACCCTTTTCATCGAATCCGATCCGACTAAAGTGGGAGAGACAGACACCCGCCAGCCACCTTATGCATCAAGTGCATGTCAGTCGGTGGAACCAGTCTCACGTAAGCGTACGTGTAAGGTCGGTCCGGGCCGCTTCATCTCACAATGCCGCCGGATCAAGATAAGACTAGTAACGGTAAGCAAATTGAACAAATCATCGCCCACAACTGCTTTGTGTTCTACTCGTGCATAGAATCTACGCATAGACCTAGCTCATGATGCCACTATTGGGGAACGTAGCAATAATTCAAAAAAAAATTCTACGCATCACCAAGATCAATCTATGGAGAGACTAGCAATGAGAGAGAGGGAGTGCATCTTCATACCCTTGAAGATTTCTAAGCAGAAGCATTACAAAAACGCAGTTGGTGGAGTCGTACACGCATCAATTCAGATCACGGGTGATTCTGATCTAAGCGTCGAACAACGGCGCCTCTGCGTTCAACACACGTACAGCCCCGGGACGTCTCCTCCTTCTTGATCCATCAAGGGGAGAGGAGAAGTTGAGGGAGAACTCCGACAGCATGACCGCGTGGTGGTGATGGAGCTCGTGGTTCTCCGGCAGGGCTTCGCCAAGCACTACGGAGGAGGATGAGGTGTAGGAGAGGGGGAGGGGCTGCACCAGGGGAAGGGTGCGACAACCCTCTCTCTCCCTCACTATATATAGGGGGAAGGGGGTGGAGGAGGCGCCCTAGGGTTTCCTAGGGGAGGGGCGGCGGCCATAGGGGAAACCCTAGATGGGTTTGGGCGCCCCCACCCCTAGGAAACTTGCCCCCCAAGCCGAGAGGGGTGGCTGCCCTAGGGGAGGCGCCCCTATCTCTCCAGGTTACGTGAGATGGGGTGGGAGGGGCGCTCAGCCCTTAGTGGGCTGATGTGCCCCCTCCCCTTGGCCCATAAGCCCCCCCCCAACGCTTGTCGGGACTTCCGAACCCCCTTTCGGACACGCTGGTCGTCACCCGGTACCCCCGGAACAATTCTGAACTCTAATACCCTTCGTTCAATATATGGATCTTCATCTCTGGACCATTTCGGAACTCCTCGTCATGTCTGGGATCTCATCCGGGACTCCGAACAACCTTCGGTAACCACATACTATTTTCCATAACAACTCTAGCATCACCGAACCTTAAGTGTGTAGACCCTACGGGTTCGGGAACCATGCAGACATGACCGAGACATCTCTCCGGCCAATAACCAATAGCGGGATCTGGATACCCATATTGGTTCCCACATGTTTCACGATGATCTCATCGGATGAACCACGACGTCGGGGATTCAATCAATCACGTATACAATTCCCTTTGTCTATCGGTATGTTACTTGCCTGAGACTCGATCGCCAGTATCCCAATACCTCGTTCAATCTCGTTACCGGCAAGTCACTTTACTCGTTCCGTAACGCATGATCCCGTGACTAACTCCTTAGTCACATTGAGCTCATTATGATGACGCATTACCGAGTGGGCCCAGAGATACCTCTTCGTCATACGGAGTGACAAATCCCAGTCTCGATTCGTGCCAATCCAACAGACACTTTCGGAGATACCTGTAGTGCACCTTTATAGCCACCCAGTTACGTTGTGACATTTGGTACACCCAAAGCATTCCTACAGTATCCGGGAGTTGCACAATCTCATGGTCTAAGGAAATGATACTTAACATTAGAAAAGCTTTAGCAAACGAACTGCATGATCTTATGCTATGCTTAAGATTGGGTCTTGTCCATCACATCATTCTCCTAATGATGTGATCCCGTTATCAATGACATCCAATGTCCATGGTCAGGAAAACATGACCATCTATTGATCAACGAGCTAGTCAACTAGAGGCTTACTAGAGACATGTTGTGGTCTATGTATTCACACATGTATTACGATTTCCGGATAACACAATTATGGCATGAATAATAGACAATTATCATGAATAAGGAAATATAATAATAACCATTTTATTATTGCCTCTAGGGCATATTTCCAACAACGGGGTCTTGGAGGGTCGACGGTAGTGATACACACGTCGTTGTGGGAGTAGTGGTTCACGCCACGGTAGTCGAACTTGACGCTTGTGGTACACGGGTCTTCGGCGACGGTGGTCGTACTTGGCAAAATCCGCAAAGGGGTCTTGGCGTTCTTGGCGATTCGAAAGATGGCGGTAAAGGTACTTGGTGCGTCACCGTATAGATGTACTTGGCGAACCCAAAGTGCTCCTGCTCGGGGAGGGTGCAATGGAGGCAGCGTCTTGCGGGCAGCGAGCGAAGGAGCACGGGCTCACTGGGCTACGCTGGAGGCTTGCAATGACGGCGTCGACCGGCGCCATGGACGAGGTTCGAAGCTCGAGGACGAGGCAGGAGGTCACGTGAGGTGGTCGGGGCGGCGACTCCGATGGCCGGCCGGTGAGGCCACGGCCTTGGCGCAGAGGAGACGCGTAGCTGCACTTGCGGGGAAGCGGCGGCGCAGCAGCTCGCATGGGAGGACGAAGAAGGAGCGGAGGGCCAGGACGATGCGGGGCTGCAGGATCCGGCGAGGGGCGGCGGCGTCTTGACCTCCTGGTGGCCGGGAAGCAGTGCACGGGCAGGAGGGGAGGGCGACAAGGTTTGGAGGAGGACGAGCAAGGGGAGCTCCTGTCCCTGGCGATGCGTGTGGGTGGCGGCGGTAGTGGGAGGACGAGAGGGAGTGGGACGATGGGATCGGGAGAGAGATGATCGAGGGGATCGGGAGACGGGTGTGGCGGCGCTGCACGGAAGGAGAGGGTGAGATCGAGAGAGAGGGGGGTCGGGGTCCTGACGGCTAGGGTTAGAGTTTGTATGGGCTTAGGAGGACATGGACCGGCCTAGGCATAGGCTGCAGCTGGGCTGGGCTTTCTCTCTCACACACACACTCTGAAGAAAATAAAAATAAGACAAAGATAAGAAAGAAAAGAAAGAGAGGTTAGGGAAAGAAATTGGACATGCGGATAATTTCCCCGGACTCACAAAAATGAGCTCGATCCAAGAAAATAGAAGTTGGCACGAATGCAAGATTTAAATTCAAACTCATTTGAATTTAATTCAAATGGTTTGAACTAGGACACGGTTTAGGAGTGGCCAAAATGTTGGGAATTTAGGAAGAGCCTCGAAAAATGGGAAAAGAATTATGAAAAAAGTTTGGAGAACAAACTTGAAGCAAACGGGCATAAGAATTAAATTGCAAGTGGGTTTATGGGTGATTCCGAAATGGTGGAATATTTATTAGCTCCCTAAATATCGGGAGGATATGTTTTGAAGAGAATTTTACCATGTGAATTTCCCTCGATTTAAATGGATCGAAGACCCATACAATTTATTTAGTTGAGTTTAAAAAAAAGTTGCATGATGACATGATGCAATGCAAATGATGCAATGATGAATGCAACAAACAAAACAAAACACACACTTAAACTCGGAATCCATGATGGAGCGCCGGTCTTTGGGCGTCACAGTCATATATCACTTCAGCATTTCAACATAGATTTGGGTTTGG
>NC_041384.1:381434065-381501395 GCF_002162155.2 Triticum dicoccoides
TTGGATCGGGAATTGGAGGGGGTGGGGCGTGGGGCACGGGGCGTGGCTGGTCCATCAATAGATTAGGGTTTTTTCATCTAAGTCAATGACACATGGGACCTACTTGACAGAGTTATTACTATACTGGTTTGAGGGTTCGCGAGTATGAATATTGCCTTCTCATACCCGTACCCGCCTTACCCGTTGGGTATGATTTTTTTCCTATTTAGAAGGTTGGTCATAATGGGAGTATCATAGTTAGTATCATGCATGCCAACTAGACTAGTATTTTGCTGAGGTGACATGAAATTAAATAAGGAAAGAGAGGGTTGAGTATCGTATTATATTACTGTATCATAACAAATGTTATGCTACTACTTGCCATGCATGACAATAAATAAGGTCCATCTAAGGTACTAGTATATGCTCCCTTCGTTCGGAATTACTTGTTTGAAAATGGATGTATTTAGAACTAAAATACATATAGATACATCCATTATTTTGACAAGTAATTCGAGTGAAGGGAGTATGCATTACGGAGGGTGTATCATGTGCATGATACTAAAAATGATACTATTCATTATGGGCAGTCAAGATCTACGGATATTTTAATTTTTCAAAATCCACGGGTATTTTAATTTTTCATGCCCTTATCTTAACAGGTTAACAGGGTTTTTACCCGCTGGATTCGTGGGTACCGGGACGCCCTAGAGACTAGCGAAACCCTTGAACGGATGAACAATCGAAACAGATGAACGTGGGTCCCTTCCCTTGAGGCTTGCCAAAAACGTCAGCGACGCGGCGGTACGCAAGCATGTCGACGAAAGGACGCCATGCCGCCGCGGTTTCTCGAACCCCGTGGCCGGCCCAGCTCTCGATCTCACCGCTCTAGGCCTACCACCAAATTTTGACAGTTTGTACACGTATTATTACTCCAGTTTACCGGCTCGCACGTGAGGGTGACGGTGCCACGGCAGCCTGATTGTCATCCCATTGACCACGTTCGTCCGCTAGTCCCCATTCCCCAACGCGCCGCGCTGTGCCGAGAAGAGGGGAGGAGGAGTCCAGTCCACGCGGTGTCGTGCGGATCTGCGAAACCGCGTGAACCGCGGCACGCACCCGCACCCGTTCGCTGTCAGCCGGTGGGTGCCCACCCGCCACACCGCGTCCTCGGGGCGCGGCCACCTTCCTGGCTGCTCCTGCTCCACACCAGCGCAGGCGCGGGCCGGTCTCGCTTTCCTGCTGCCTCACCTTCCTTGTCCAAAAAGCAAACCCCGCGTTCACACCGAAAATACTAGACAGACGCACCTCGCCATCGATCGGCCTCGTCGCATCACGCCGTATTTATATCCTTCCCCATTTCACACCAGTCTCCTCGCCTCCACCTACGAATCACAGGACGCTCATTTCTCCCGTTTCGTTTCCTCTTCAATCGCCGACCCGCACCCACCACCGCACCGCACCGCGCCGCACCAATCGCGACCCGCGCGCACCCGGCCAGCGTTACTAGCTAGCGTGACGTATATGAGATCCCCATCCGCCGCCCGTCCCAGCAGCGGAGGGGGCGCAGCAGACGACGACTTCGCCTTCTACTACTCTTTCTTCCAGGACGCCGCCGCCGCATCGCCGCTCCCGCTCGCGCTCGACGGAGCCGTCGCCGCCATGCCTAACAACCGCCGGAGGAAGCGCGGAGGGGACGACGACTCCGCCGTGGCGCCCATCAAGGACGGTAGCAACAACGGAAGGAAGCGCTCCATCGCCACCATAATAACTTCGCTCGCCGCGCTCGAGGCCGAGGGCCACGCCGACAGCGCGGGGGCCGCCGACGCCTCCCGCCGCGAGCTCGCGCTACTCGAGTCCAACGCCGACAACAAGTCGCAGGCCATGATGGACTACTTCGCCAAGATGGAGGGCAGCTTTGATGCCGACGCCGACTCCGAGGCCGCTGCGCGCTCCAAGCGCTCGCGGCTCTCGGCGTCGGCAGCGGCAGTGGCCGTCGTGGCTGGCGAGGAGGCCGCCACCAATACTGCCGCGTCGGCCTCGCCGCCGCGTGCAGGCCACCACCAACGTCGGCTGTGGGTCAAGGACCGGTCGCAGGCGTGGTGGGACCAGTGCAACAGCCCCGACTTCCCGGAGGCAGAGTTTCGGCGCGCCTTCAGGATGGGCCGGGAGACGTTTGACATGATCTGCGAGGCGCTCGGCTCCGCGGTGGCCAAGGAGGACACCATGCTTCGCGCGGCCATCCCCGTGCGCCAGCGCGTCGCCGTCTGCATCTGGCGCCTCGCCACCGGTGAGCCGCTCCGCCTCGTCTCCAAGCGCTTCGGCCTCGGCATCTCCACATGCCACAAGCTCGTTCTCGAGGTCTGCGGTGCCATCAAGTCCGTCCTCATGCCGCGTTTCCTCCAGTGGCCCGACGAGGCCGCCGCCGGCAGATTCAAGGAGGGCTTCGAGAGATCCTTCGGTGTTCCGGGGGTCATCGGAGCCATGTACACCACGCACATCCCTATCATCGCGCCCAAGATCTCCGTCGCCGCCTACTTCAACCGTCGGCACACGGAGCGCAATCAGAAGACATCCTACTCCATCACGCTCCAGGGGGTGGTCGGCCCTGACCGCGCCTTCACCGACGTCTGCATCGGCTGGCCGGGTTCCATGCCGGACGATCAGGTGCTCGAGAAATCCATGCTGCACCAGCGCGCCGCGGCGGGTATGATGCACGACGCTTGCCTCGTCGGCGGCGCAAGCTACCCGCTCATGGACTGGGTGCTCGTGCCGTACACGCACCAGAACCTGACATGGACGCAGCACGCCTTCAACGAGAAGGTCGGCGACATCCGCAACGTGGCCGTGGAGGCGTTCGCGCGGCTCAAGACGCGGTGGGCGTGCCTCCAGAAGCGCACGGAGGTGAAGCTCCAGGACCTCCCCGTGGTGCTGGGCGCCTGCTGCGTCCTGCACAACATCTGCGAGATGCGCCGCGAGGAGCTCGAGCCGGAGGTCCCGTTTGCGCTCTTCGACGACGACACCACGCCGGAGACCCCTGTTCGCTCTGAGACCGCCAAGCAGGAGAGGGACAGCATCGCGCACAACCTCCTCCACCGCGGTTTCGCCGGCACCACATTTTTCTGATCAAATCACCTCCTGCCCTCTCCTTGGCTTGGTACAGATAAAAAATTAAACATGTAGCGAATTCTTTTAGCCGCTAGGATAGAACATTTTGTTAGGATTTGTACACCACGTTCAGAGAAACTGGAAATTCATGTAAACATTCTGTGGAAAATTTCGGCAGTACCTGCTGTCGGTTACTCGGTTTCTTGTTTAAAGATATATATACAATTTAATTTACAAATGCGAAGAGCAACGCTGGTTTAAATGAAGAGCATTTCTAGTGTGTTGCATTGTGTACGCCATTCTCTCTTCAACGACATGCTCTCAGCTGACCATGCTGGATCGGCTAGTCCGCTCGTTGTCGCTGCGCCCGTTGGAGTGCAGGCGCACTGCGGCTGTCACGGGCGAACAAATTCAGGATATATTTTCCCTATTTTAGGACAATCTAAGGGACGTGGCTGTTATGATATCCAAAAAATTCTGATTTGACAAATATTTTGATTGGTTAAAATTTCATCACCAAACTAGAAGTGTTGGACGCGCTTTGCTGCGCTGTTGTTATTGTTGTTGTTAGGTTTTTTCAAAAAATAATCACCATGTTTCAAAATATATGGTTCTATTACTTTTTGAAAAAGTCAAACCTTTTAAATTCAAAGAACATTCTTGCTAAGTCCCCGTCGACTGAGACTTCTTTAAGTCTCAGTCGATGCTTTATCTATGAGATCATATATTGAGATCCGTGCAAAGTTATGTCATTTGGCTGAGACTTGGTTAAATCTCAGTCAACTGAGATGTAGCCATACCCTTCAGAGAAATATATCAAAATCACATATTATCAAATCGGTATTTTGAAATTCATCATGAAATGAATTTCCATATTTTTTTTATACTGTGGATGTCGATATTTTGCTCTGAGCTTGGTCAAAGTAGAAGAAATTTGATTTTCTACAAAATTAATACCCCTTATATTTTGAAATTGATGAAATGTTTAGTTTGGCGGGTGGTGGAGATGATATAGTGCGTTTTATTTTTATTTATAATGCGAAGATTTGATGGGGTTTTTTGGTGTGATTTCGAGTTATCCACTAACCAACCTATATTTATATTGAGAAATTTCGGTGTCGGTGGTCGCATATACTATTATATTGGTGCTATAATATCACATGGTGTACAATTATATTGGTGCTGCAATATTACATGGTGGCTCTTCTTTTTTCCAAGTGGTGTTGGGAGGGTGTGTGGGATTGATATGTTTTTATAGACTGTTGCTGCTGATTGATTTGAAAAATCGTTGGCCTGGTCAAAATCGTAAGCCAAATCCAAAATTGAATACCTCAATTGAATAAAACAGCTTAAAATTAGGCATAGTGAATTAAAAGAATTGAGTGTCAGAGCTTGAGAAAGTGTTGACCCGGTCAAAACGGTTGACCCAATTCTAAATCGAATACCTCAACCAATTGCGAGGCCATAAAAATTAGGAAGCGTGGTGTATAGGTCCTGTTTGGTTCAGCTTTTATCTACGAATTCCACTGCCGCGCAGCAGAATCCGAACCAAAGGGCGAACCCAGCAGAATCCGATTCCAAAAATCCACTGCCAAAATCTGAACCAAAAGCAAAAGCAGCCAAGGATGTGCTTTCCAAAATCTGATTCCGCTGCGGGCCAAAATCTGAAAAAGCAGTATCAGCTGGTTTGCCAAATAACCTACATCTTTTTCACATCAGATTTTTCACAGCTGTTTTTCCACAGCAGATTTGCACAGTTGCTTTTAGAAATCCACAGCCGAACCAAACAGGACCATAGTATAAAAGAATGAATGAGAGAATTTTAAAAAATTGTTGACCCGGTCAAAATAGGGTGACCCAATTTTAATTGGAGACCTCAATTCAATATGGGCTCTTTAAAACTAAGGAGTTTAGGCCTTTTTGGTTTGGAAGAATCTTGTAGTAATTTCACAGATAGTATTTCTATAGAAAAAATTTCTTGGAGCCCTTTGGTTTGTAGGAATGGAATCATATTTCTATGAAGGAATTCTTCCTATCCTCCATATTTTATAGGAAAATAAACATTAGCCTAGACTCAATGGAAAAAATCCTATAATGTGAATCAAAGGGCATCTCCTTTCCTATTCCTACTCATAGGATTTGAGATACATGTCATCTTATTTGCCATGACTTTCCTATTCCTATGATTTTCCTACCCTATAAACCAAAGGAGGCCTTAGTGTTAGAGAGGATGACATTGGTGAAAAACATGGCAAAAACAAAACCAATGATCCAAAATGCTAGTATTAAGTTTTGTTTTGAAATTATTTTTTATTTTACTATTCACCCGAACTCACATGAGCTTGGAATCATAGGCATCTTCAAAGCCGACCCTCAAATTGCATGCATACATACGGACAAGCTGTCCGGACATACTTTGTCATCCGACGTGGGCAGGTATATGTCCATGTCTATTTTCTAAACCACAAAGACGGCCCTGGCCCACTCAAAACCACACCCCGAGCTCGTATCTTAGTCCCTTCCCTCTTGTCCTCCTTTGCTCTGCATCCGCTTTCTACCGGGCCGATGTCGCCCTATACCACCTCGGCAGCCTGCTAAGTCCTCGTTGGACCTCCGCCGGTCCACACGGTCGCCATACTAGTTTGCCTATGCTGCCGTTCCACCTCTCGTCCATCCGTCGCGTAGGTACCATCCGCCCCAGCACATGTCGTCCGTGAGGTCACTACGCCTGGCAAGTGCTTGGTGATATGCCCGTGCTAAATTTTTGAAAATTGTTCTCCCTTTTGTGAAGTAATGAATCCGACATGGAGTACTTGTACAAGAACTATGTTGAGACATCTGACAACTCGTCCGACGAGGATGATTATGAGGATAACAATGATGTAGGTGGTCCTTCCAAACGTGGATCACGTCGATGATGGACGACTACCTTGCCCCCGTTGCTCTATTCGCAGACAATTTTCGCTGATGCTTTGGTATGCGGAAAAATGGGTTTAATCGCCTCAACAATGGCGTCCGAGCCTACGATGACTACTTCACCTTAAAGAAGAATTTTGTAGGAAGAATTGGATTTCTGGTAACCACAAGTGCACAATTGCATTGCAGATGCTTGCATATGGTGCGGCTGAAGATTCATGGGATGAGTACCTTTGGATGTATGAGAGCATATGCAGAGATGCCATGGTGAGATTTGCTACTGCGGTGGTCGGCTTGTTTGGACTTCGGTACAAGAGAGAACCAACTGTCGCAAACGTTGAAAGCTTCATCACACTATCGAAAACAAGAGGATGGTCGGGTAAGCTCGGATCTCTTGATTACACGCATTGGAGGTGGAAATTCTGTTCATATGCTCTATAAGGGCAATATCTGGCCCATGTTAAGACGTCCACCAAGATTCTAGACACAGATGCATCACATGACCTCTGGATTTGACATGCCTGAATCTCACAATGACATCAAAGTGTTGCAATGGTCTTCATTGTTTGTTAGGTTGACTGGAGTACAAGTTCTCATGTGTAACTATGATGTAAATGGGCTTGACTATAACATGGGACACTATCAGAAGCAAGAGGGTGGCCGGGTAAGCTCGGATATCTTGATTGCACGCATTAGAGGTGGAAATCCTGTTCATATGCTCTACAAGGGCAATATCCAACCCATGTTAAGATGTCCACCAAGATTCTAGACACAGTTGCATCACAGGACCTATGGATTTGGCATGTCCGAATCTCACAATGACATCAAAGTGTTGCAACGGTCTTCATTGTTTGTTAGGTTGACTGAAGGTTAAGCTCTCCCGTGTAACTATGATGTCAATGGGCTTTACTACAACATGTAATACTATCTGGTTAACGATATCCTCCATGGGCGACCTTCTTCAAAACCATCTCTGAGCCAGCTGATAGGAGAAGAGCTCATTTCGCCCAAACAAAAAGGGGCTAGGGAGGATGTGGAGAGGGCATTTGAAGTGATCGAAACCCATTTTGCAGTTGTTCGAAGAACTGCAAAAATATGGGATCCGGAGCCCTTGTGGGAGATGATGAGATGTTGTGTGATTATGCACAACATGATCGTGGAGTATGAGGGTGAAGATGTTGCCTCCTGTCTAAACTTTGACAATATGTGTGATCCTATCTGAGGGAGTCCTGGATTATGGGGTCTCCGAACAGCCGGACTATATCCTTTGGCCGGACTGTTGGATAATGAAGATACAAGATTGAAGACTTTGTCCCGTGTTCAGATGGGACTCTCCTTGGCGTGGAAGGCAAGCTTGGCAATACGGATATGTAGATCTCCTCCCTTGTAACCGACTTTGTGTAACCCTAGCCCCCTCCGGTGTCTATATAAACCGGAGGGTTTAGTCCGTAGGACAACAGACAATCATACCATAGGCTAGCTTTTAGGGTTTAGCCTCTACGATCTCGTGGTAG
The DNA here is from genome assembly GCF_002162155.2 of Triticum dicoccoides. Lineage (NCBI taxonomy): Eukaryota > Viridiplantae > Streptophyta > Magnoliopsida > Poales > Poaceae > Triticum > Triticum dicoccoides. The sequence goes on from NC_041384.1 coordinate 381,441,583, forward strand.
ATCAACTCTTGTAATACTCATATCATCAAGATCAATCAAGCAGGACGTAGGGTATTACCTCCATCAAGAGGGCCCGAACCTTGGTAAACATCGTGTCCCCTGCCTCCTGTTACCATCCGCCTTAGACGCACAGTTCGGGACCCCCTACCCGAGATCTGCTGGTTTTGACACCGACATTGGTGCTTTCATTGAGAGTTCCATCGTGCCGTCACCGTAAGGCTTGATGGCTCCTTCGATCATCAGTAACGATGCGGTCCAGCGCGAGGTTTTCCTCCCCGAACAGATCCTCGTATTCAGCGGCTTCGCACTGCGGGCCAACTCGCTTGGCCATCTGGAGCAGATCGAGAGCTACGCCCCTGGCCATCAGATCAGGTTCGGAAAACCTAAACTACACTGCCAACATCCTCGGAGACTTGATCTTCGAAGGATTCGATCCCATGTCGGGTGTGCCGCACGATCACGACGAGCATGATTTAGCTCTGCGGTCGGACAGTGTTCGGGAGAACACACCTATAACTACTCCGGCCTTCAATCCGGAGAAAATTGCGCCATCCGAGGACGGAGGGATAGACCCTGCCATGGAAACCGCACTCTCAGTGGCGATGGAGCCGGATACTGACTTCACCCCTTACGAGAGCCGTGTTGCCGAACCACTGGATTCGTCTCCGGCCACGGACTCCGAGCCGCCTGCATCCGTGCCCATCAAATCCGATTGGGCGCCGATCATGGAGTTCACCTCCGCGGATATCTTTCAGCACTCGCCTTTCGGTGATGTGCTGAATTCATTCAGGTCTCTCTCCTTGTCAGGAGAACCTTGACCGAACTATGTCCGGCTAGAATGGGATGCGGACGACGAAGAAATTCGCTGCCCACCCACCACCCACTTAGTAGCCACTGTCGACGATTTAACCGACATGCTCTACTTCGACTCCGAAGACATCGACGGTATGGACGACGATGTAGGAGACGAACAGGAACCACCGCCAACAGGGCACTGGACTGCCACCTCATCATATGATATATACATGGTGGACACCCCCAAAGAAGGCAATGGCAATGAAACAACGGAGGATGACCCCTCCAAGAAGCAACCCAAGCGCCAACGTCAGCGTCGCCACTCTAAGTCCCGCCATAGCAAAAGTAGTGATACCGGCACAAGAGATAATAACACTCCGGATAGTGCCAAAGATGACAACAATCCCCCCAGCACGATTTAGAGCAGGAGGGTGAACAAGCTAGCCCTCCGGAGCGGGCAGCAGATGGAGAATCAGAGGAGGACAATTACATGCCTCTCTCCGAAGACGAGGTGAGCCTCGGCAATGAAGAATTTATCGTACCTGAGGATCCCATCCAGCAGGAGCGCTTCAAGCGCCGGCTTATGGCCACAACAAATAGCTTGAAGAAAAAGCAACAACAGCTTCAAGCTGATCAAGACTTGCTAGCAGACAGATGGACCGAAGTCCTTGTGGCCGAGGAATACGAACTCGAGCTCCCCTCCAAGAGTTACCCAAAGCGGAGGTTGCTACCTCACCTCGAGGAGGAAGCATTGAAACCTACATCACCAGTGTATGATGCGGCGGACCGGCCACCTCGTGGCCGAGCCAGAGAGGCGTTTCATCCTGAAGTTCAGCCTGCACCCCGCCGCCACTCAAACAAAAATACCAAGGCCCGGGGCAACACACGGGACCTGCGAGACGTATTGGAAAACAAGGCAAAACATGCAAGATCGATCTACGGATCACGGGGCGCGCACCAATATGCGACGATGATTGTCACGCCGGATACACTAAAAGCAAATCCGGTCGAGCCGGACATGGCATACAAGACTCATATGAACCGCGTCGCGATATAGCCCAGCACAGAGGCGCCGCACACCCCTTATGCTTTACTGATGAAGTAATGGATCACGAATTCCCAGAAGGGTTTAAACCCGTAAACATGGAATCATACGATGGTACTACAGACCCCGCGGTATGGATAGAAGACTTCTTCCTCCACATTCACATGTCCCACGGGGATGACCTACATGCCATCAAGTATCTCCCGCTCAAACTCAAAGGGCCGGCTCGGCATTGGCTTAATAGCTTGCCGGCAAACTCCATCAGAAGTTGGGAGAACCTGGCAGAGGCATTCCTGGACAATTTCCAGGGCACTTATGTGCGACCGCCAGACGCTGACGATTAAGTCATATAACTCAGCAGCCAGGGGAATCGGCCAGGAAATTCTTGACCCGGTTCCTTGTTGGGGAACGTAGTAATTTCAAAAAAATTCCTACGCACACGCAAGATCATGGTGATGCATAGCAACGAGAGGGGAGAGTGTTATCCACATACTCTCGTAGACCGAAAGCGAAAGCGTTAGCACAACGCGGTTGATGTAGTCGTACGTCTTCACGATCCGACCGATCAAGTACCGAACGCACGACACCTCCGAGTTCTGCACACGTTCAACTCGATGACGTCCCTCGAACTCTAATCTAGTCGAGTGTTGAGGAAGAGTTTTGTCAGCACAACGGCGTGGTGACGATGATGATGTTCTACCGACGCGGGGCTTCGCCTAAGCACCGCTACGATATGATCGAGGTGGATTATGGTGGAGGGGGGCACCGCACATGGCTAGGAGATTAAGAGATCAATTGTTGTGTCTATGGGGTGCCCCCTAGCCACGTATATAAAGGAGTGGAGGAGGGGAGGGGCCGGCCCTCTTTATGGCGCGCCCTAGGGGAGTCCTACTCCCATCGGGAGTAGGATTCCCCCTTTCCTAGTAGAACTAGGAGCCCTTCCAAGTAGTAGGAGTAGGAGAGAAGGAAAGGGAAAAGAGAAGAGAAGGAAGGAGGGGGCGCAGCCCTTCCCCCTAGTCCAATTCGGACTAGGCCTTGGGGGGCGGGTGGCCTGCCTCTCTCTCTTTCCCCTAAAGCCCAATAAGGCCCATACACTCCCCGGCGAATTCCCGTAACTCCCCGGTACTCCGATAAATACCCGAACCACTCGGAACCTTTCCGGTGTCCGAGTATAGTCGTCCAATATATCGATCTTTACGTCTCGACCATTTCGAGACTCCTCGTCATGTCCCCGATCTCATCCAGGACTCCGAACTACCTTCGGTACATCAAAACACATAAACTCATAATATAACCGTCATCAAACTTTAAGCGTGCGGACCCTACGGGTTCGAGTACTATGTAGACATGACCGAGACACGTCTCCGGTCAATAACCAATAGCGGAACCTGGATGCTCATATTGGCTCCCACATATTCTACGAAGATCTTTATCGGTCAGACCGCATAACTACATATGTTGTTCCCTTTGTCATCGGTATGTTACTTGCCCGAGATTCGATGTCGGTATCTCAATACCTAGTTCAATCTCGTTACCGGCAAATCTCTTTACTCGTTCTGTAATACATCATCCCGCAACTAACTCATTAGTTGCAATGCTTGCAAGGCTTATAGTGATGTGCATTACCGAGTGGGCCCAGAGATACCTCTCCGACAATCGGAGTGACAAATCCTAATCTTGAAATACGCCAACCCAACAAGTACCTTCGGAAACACCTGTAGAGCACCTTTATAATCACCCAGTTACGTTGTGACGTTTGGTGGCACACAAAGTGTTCCTCCGGTAAATGGGAGTTGCATAATCTCATAGTCATAGGAACATGTATAAGTCATGAAGAAAGCAATAGCAACAAACTAAACGATCAAGTGCTAAGCTAACGGAATGGGTCAAGTCAATCACATCATTCTCCTAATGATGTGATCCCGTTAATCAAATGACAACTCATGTCTATGGTTAGGAAACATAACCATCTTTGATCAACGAGCTAATCAAATAGAGGCATACTAGTGACACTCTGTTTGTCTATGTATTCACACATGTATTATGTTTCCGGTTAATACAATTCTAGCATGAATAATAAACATTTATCATGATATAAGGAAATAAATAATAACTTTATTATTGCCTCTAGGGCATATTTCCTTCAGTCTCCCACTTGCAATAGAGTCAATAATCTAGTTCACATTGCCATGTGATTTAATACCAATAATTCACATCACCATGTGATTAACACCCATAGTTCACATCGACATGTGACCAACACCCAAAGGGTTTACTAGTCAATAATCTAGTTCACATCGCTATGTGATTAACACCCAAAGAGTACTAAGGTGTGATCATGTTTTGCTTGTGAGAGAAGTTTAGTCAACGGGTCTGCCACATTCAGATACGCAAGTATTTTGCAAATTTCTATGTCAACAATGCTCTGCATGGAGCTACTCTAGCTAATTGCTCTCACTTTCAATATGTATCCAGATTGAGATTTAGAGTCATCTGGATCAGTGTCAAAATTTGCATTGACGTAACCCTTTACGACGAACCTTTTTGTCACCTCCATAATCGAGAAACATATCCTTATTACACTAAGGATAATTTTGACCGTTGTCCAGTGATCTACTCCTAGATCACTATTGTACCCCTTGCCAAAATCAGTGTAGGGTATACAATAGATCTGGTACACAGCATGGCATATTTTATAGAACCTATGGCCAAGGCATAGGGAATGACTTTCATTCTCTTTCTATCTTCTGCCGTGGTCGGCTTTGAGTCTTACTCAGTTTCACACCTTGTAACACAGGCAAGAACTCTTTCTTTGACTATTCCATTTTGAACTACTTCAAAATCTTGTGAAGGTATGTACTCATTGAAAAACTTATCAAGCGTCTTGATCTATCTCTATAGATCTTGATGCTCAATATGTAAGCAGCTTCACTGAGGTCTTTCTTTGAAAAACTCCTTTCAAATACTCCTTTATGCTTTGCAGAATAATTCTACATTATCTCTGATCAACAATATGTCATTCACATATACTTATCAGAAATGTTGTAGTGCTCCTACTCACTTTCTTGTAAATACAGGCTTCACTGCAAGGCTGTATAAAACTATATGCTTTGATTAACTTATCAAAGCGTATATTCCAACTCCGAGATGCTTGCACCAGTCCATAGATGGATCACTGGAGCTTGCTTATTTTGTTAGCACCTTTAGGATTGACAAAACTTTCTTATTGCATCATATACAACTCTTCTTTAATAAATCCATTAAGGAATGTAGTTTTGTTTATCCATGTGCCAGATTTCATAAAATGTGGCAATTGCTAACAAGATTCGGACAAACATAAGCATAGATACGAGTGAGAAACTCTCATCGTAGTCAACACCTTGAATTTGTCAAAAACCTTTTGCGACAATTCTAGCTTTGTAGATAGAAACACTACTATCAGCGTCCGTCTTCCTCTTGAAGATCCATTTAATCTCAATGGCTCGCTGATCTTTGGGCAAGTCAATCAAACTCCATACTTTGTTCTTATACATGGATCTCATCTCAGGTTTCATGGCCTCAAGCCATTTCGCGGAATCTGGGCTCATCATCGCTTCCTCATAGTTCGTAGGTTCGTCATGGTCAAGTAACATGACCTCAAGAACAGGATTACCGTACCACTCTGGTGTGGATCTCACTATGGTTTACCTATGAGGTTCGGTAGTAACTTGATCTGAAGTTACATGATCATCATCATTAGCTTCCTTACTAATTGGTGTAGTAGTCACAGGAACAAATTTCTGTGATGAACTACTTTCCAATAAGGGAGCAGGTACAATTACCTCATCAAGTTCTACTTTCCTCCCACTCACTTCTTTCGAGAGAAACTCCTTCTCTAGAAAGGATCCATTCTCAGCAATGAATATCTTGCCTTCGGATCTGTGATAGAAGGTGTACCCAACATTTTATTTTGGGTATCCTATGAAGACGCACTTCTCCGATTTGGGTTTGAGCTTATCAGGTTGAAACTTTTTCACATAAGCATTGCAACCTCAAACTTTAAGAAACAACAACTTAGGTTTCTTGCCAAACCATAGTTCATATGGTGTCGTCTCAACGGATTTAGATGGTGCCCTATTTAACATGAATGTAGCTGTCTTTAATGCATAACCCCAAAACGATAGCGGTAAATCTGTAAGAGACGTCATAGATCGCACCATATCTAATAAAGTACGGTTACGACGTTCAGACACACCATTACACTGTGGTGTTCCAGGTGGTGTGAGTAGTGAAACTATTTCACATTGTTTTAACTGAAGGCCAAACTCGTAACTCAAATATTTTACTTCTGCGATCATATCATAGAAACTTTTATTTTCATTATGATGATTCTCCACTTCACTCTGAAATTCTTTGAACTTTTCAAATGTTTCAGACTTGTGTTTCATCAAGTAGATATACTCATATCTGCTCAAATCATCTGTGAAGATCAGAAAATAATGATACCTGCCGCTAGCCTCAATATTCATCGGACCACATACATCAGTATGGATGATTTCCAACAAATCTGCTGCTCGCTCCATTGTTCCGGAGAACGGAGTCTTAGTCATCTTTCCCAGGAGGCATGGTTTGCAAGCATCAACTGATTCATAATCAAGTGATTCCAAAAGCCCATCAGCATGGATTTTCTTCATGCGCTTTACACCAATATAACCTAAACGACGGTGCCACAAATAAGTTGCACTATCATTATTAACTTTGCATCTTTTGGCTTCAATATTATGAAAATGTGTATCACCACAATCGAGATCCAACAAACCATTTTCATTGGGTGTATGACCATAGAAGGTTTTATTCATGTAAACAGAACAACAATTATTCTCTAACTTACATGAATAACTGTATTGCAATAAACATGATCCAATCGTATTCATGCTCAACGCAAACACTAAATAACATTTATTTTAGGTTTAACACTAATCCCGAAAGTATAGGGAGTGTGCGATGATGATCATATCAATCTTGGAACCATTTCCAATACACATCGTCACTTTACCCTTAACTAGTCTCTGTTCATTCTGCAACTCCTGTTTTGAGTTACTATTCTTAGCAACTGAACTAGTATCAAATACTGAGGGGTTGCTATAAGCACTAGTAAAGTACACATCAATAACATGTATATCAAATATACCTATGTTCACTTTGCCATCCTTCTTATCCGCCAATTACTTGGGGTAGTTCCACTTCCAGTGACCAGTCCCTTTGCAGTAGAGGCACTTAGTTTCAGGCTTAGGTCCAGACTTGGGTTTTTTCACTTGAGCAGCAACTTGTTTGCCGTTCTTCTTGAAGTTCCCCTTCTTCCCTTTGTACCTTTACTTGAAACTAGTGGTTTTGTTTACCATCAACACTTGATGCTTTTCTTGATTTCTACCTTCGTCGATTTCAGCATCACGAAGAGCTTGGGAATCGTTTCCATTATCCCTTGCATATTATAGTTTATCACGAAGTTCTACTAACTTGGTGATGGTGACTAGAGAATTTTGTCAATCACTATTTTATCTGGAAGATTAACTCCCACTTGATTCAAGCGATTGTAGTACCCAGTCAATCTGAGCACATGCTCACTGCGTGAGCTATTCTCCTCCATCTTTTAGCTATAGAACTTGTTGGAGACTTCATATCTCTCAACTCGGGTATTTGCTTGAAATATTAACTTCAACTCATGGAACATCTCATATGTTCCATGGCATTCAAAGCGTCTTTGAAGTCCCGATTCTAAGCCGTTAAAGCATGGTGCACTAAACTATCAAGTAGTCATCATATTGAGCTAGCCAAACGTTCATAACATCTGCATCTGCTCCTGTAATAGGTTTGTCACCTAGCGGTGCATCAAGGACATAATTCTTCTGTGCAGCAATGAGGATAAACCTCAGATCACGGATCCAATCCACATCATTGCTACTAACATCTTTCAACTTAGTTTTCTCTAGGAACATATCAAAAATAAAACAGGGGAGCTAAACGCGAGCTATTGATCTACAACATAGGTATGCCAATACTACCATGACTAAGTTCATGATAAATTTAAGTTCAATTAATCATATTACTTAAGAACTCCCACTTAGATAGACATCCCTCTAATCCTCTAAGTGATCACGTGATCCGTATCAACTAAACCATGTACGATCATCACGTGAGATGGAGTAGTTTCAATGGCGAACATCACTATGTTGATCATATCTACTATATGATTCACGCTCGACCTTTCGGTCTCAGTGTTCCGAGGCCATATCTGTTATATGCTAGGCTCGTCAAGTTTAACCTGAGTATTCCGCGTGTGCAACTGTTTTGCACCCGTTGTATTTGAACGTAGAGCCTATCACACCCGATCATCACGTGGTGTCTCGGCACGAAGAACTTTCGCAACGGTGCATACTCAGGGAGAACACTTGTACCTTGATAATTAGTGAGAGATCATCTTATAAAGCTACCGTCGAACTAAGCAAAATAAGATGTATAAAAGATAAACATCACATGCAATCAAAATATGTGACATGATATGGCCATCATCATCTTGTGCCTTTGATCTCCATCTCCAACGCATCGTCATGATTTCCATCGTCACTGGCATGACACCATGATCTCCATCATCTTGATCTATATCAATGTGTCGTCACATGGTCGTCTCGCCAACTATTGCTCTTGCAACTATTGCTATCGCATAGCGATAAAGTAAAGCAATTATTTGGCACTTGCATCTTATGCAATAAAGAGACAACCATAAGGCTTCTGCCTATTGCCGATAACTTCAACAAAACATGATCATCTTATACAACAACTTATATCTCATCACGTCTTGACCATATCACATCACAACATGCCCTGCAAAAACAAGTTAGACGTCCTCTAGTTTGTTGTTGCAAGTTTTACGTGGTTGCTACGGGCTGAGCAAGAACCGTTCTTACCTAGGCATCAAAACCACAATGATAGTTTGTCAAGTTAGTGCTGTTTTAACCTTCGCAAGGACCAGGCGTAGCCACACTCGGTTCAACTAAAGTTGGAGAAACTGACACCCGCTAGTCACTTGTGTGCATAGCACGGCGGTAAAACCAGTCTCGCGTAAGCGTACGCGTAATGTCGGTCCGGGCCGCTTCATCCAACAATACCGCCGAACCAAAGTGTAACATGCTGGTAAGCAGTATGACTTATATCGCCCACAACTCACTTGTGTTCTACTCGTGCATATTACATCAACGCATAAAACCTGGCTCGGATGCCACTGTTGGGGAACGTAGTAATTTCAAAAAAATTCCTACGCACACGCAAGATCATGGTGATGCATAGCAACGAGAGGAGAGAGTGTTGTCTACGTACCCTCATAGACCGAAAGCGGAAGCGTTAGCACAACACGGTTGATGTAGTCGTACGTCTTCACGATCCGACCGATCAAGTACCGAATGCACGACACCTCCAAGTTCCGCACACGTTCAACTCGATGATGTCCCTCGAACTCCGATCCAGCCGAGTGTTGAGGGAGAGTTTCGTCAGCACAATGACGTGGTGACGATGATGATGTTCTACCGACGCGGGGCTTCGCCTAAGCACCGCTACGATATGACGAGGTGGATTATGGTGGAGGGGGCACCACACACGGCTAAGAGATCAAGAGATCAATTGTTGTGTCTATGGGGTGCCCCCTGGCCACGTATATAAAGGAGTGGAGGAGGGGAGGGCCGGCCCTCTCTATGGCGCACCCTAGGGGAGTCCTACTCCCACCGGGAGTAGGATTCCCCCTTTCCTAATAGAACTAGGAGCCCTTCCAAGTATTAGGAGTAGGAGAGAAGGAAAGGGAAAAGAGAAGAGAAGGAAGGAGGGGGCGCAGCCCTTCCCCCTAGTACAATTCGGACTAGGCCTTGGGGGGGGGGGGGCGGCCTGCCTCTCTCTCTTTCCCCTAAAGCCCAATAAGGCCCATACACTCCCCGGCGAATTCCCGTAACTCCCCGGTACTCCGATAAATACCCGAATCACTCGGAACCTTTCCGGTGTCCGAATATAGTCGTCCAATATATCGATCTTTACGTCTCGACCATTTCGAGACTCCTCGTCATGTCCCCGATCTCATCCGAGACTCCGAACTACCTTCGATACATCAAAACACATAAAATCATAATATAACCGTCATCGAACTTTAAGCGTGCGGACCCTACGGGTTCAAGAACTATGTAGACATGACCGAGACACGTCTCCGGTCAATAACCAATAGCGGAACCTAGATGCTCATATTGGCTCCCACATATTCTACGAAGATCTTTATCGGTCAGACCGCATAACTACATACGTTGTTCCCTTTGTCATCGGTATGTTACTTGCCCGAGATTCGATCGTGGTATCTCAATACCTAGTTCAATCTCGTTACCGGCAAGTCTCTTTACTCATTTCGTAATACATCATCCCGCAACTAACTCATTAGTTGCAATGCTTGCAAGGCTTATAGTGATGTGCATTGGCGAGTGGGCCCAGAGATACCTCTCCGACAATCGGAGTGACAAATCCTAATCCCGAAATACGCCAACCCAACAAGTACCTTCGGAGACACCTGTAGAGCACCTTTATAATCGCCCAGTTATGTTGTGACGTTTGGTGGCACACAAAGTGTTCCTCCGGTAAACGGGAGTTGCATAATCTCATAGTCATAGGAACATGTATAAGTCATGAAGAAAGCAATAGCAACAAACTAAATGATCAAGTGCTAAGCTAAAGGAATGGGTCAAGTCAATCACATCATTCTCCTAATGATGTGATCCCGTTAATCAAATGACAACTCATGTCTATGGTTAGGAAACATAACCATCTTTGATCAACGAGCTAGTCAAGTAGAGACATACTAGTGACACTTTGTTTGTCTATGTATTCACACATGTATTATGTTTCCTGCTAATACAATTCTAGCATGAATAATAAACATTTATCATGATATAAGGAAATAAATAATAAATTTATTATTGCCTCTAGGGCATATTTCCTTCATTCCTAACCAAGAAGAACCAGATTGTCAACTGTCCGGATGCTGAGGCCATAGCGGCATTTAAGCATAATATCTGTGACGAATGGCTCGCCCGGCACCTCGGCCAAGAGAAGACAAAATCCATGGTAGCCCTCACGACACTTATGACCCGCTTTTGTGCGAGCGAAGATAGCTGGTTCTCTCGTAGTACCAATACAGCAAGCAAACCTGGCATATCAGAAGCCAGGGATAGCAACGGAAAACCATGACGCAACAAACACAAGCGCCGCAAATATGGTGAAAATGCCAAAAATATGGCAGTTAATGCCGGGTTCAGGGGCTCAAAGTCCGGTCAGCGGAAAGGCCCACCCAAAAATGCAAATCCGGGTCCATCCAGTCTGGAGCGCATACTCGCTCACCAATGCCAAATTCATGGCACCCCAGAAACGCCAGCCACCCATACCAACAGAGAATGATGGGTCTTCAAACAAGCCGGCAAGGCAGGCGCCAAAAACGAAGAGGGGTCTCATAGTGACGATAGCGACGAAGAGCCCAGATCGCCAAACATAGGAGGGCAAAAGAAATCCCCCCCATATTCGATCGGTGAATGTGGTAAATACCACCCAAATTGCTAACTTGGACCAGATATGCACCCTTAGGGACGGCGGCTCAACGGAACTAGCCGTCCCACAATATAAGCTAGGGACGGTCACCTTCAACCGCACAGATCGTCCGGTTAATGCCAATCAGGGCAATCCAGCCGCACTAATCCTCGACCCAATAGTAGACGAGTTCCACCTCACTCGAGTCCTTATGGACGGAGGTAGCAGTTTAAATCTGCTTTACCAGGACACCATGTGCAAGATGGGCATCGATCATTCAGCGATCAAGCCCACTAAAGCCACTTTTAGAGGCATCATACCAGGTATGGAGGTTAGCGGTACAGGCTCCATTGCCCTCGAGGTAATCTTAGGATCACCAGAAAATTACCGTATCGAAGAGTTAATCTTCAAAATCGCCCCTTTCCGCAGTGACTATCAAGCACTGCTCGGGCGAACCGCGTTCGCTCGATTCAACGCGGTGCCACATTATGCCTATCGTAAGCTCAAAATGCCTGGTCCACGCGGCGTCATCACGGTTCATGGCAAGGCCGAACCTTCCTTTGGCACCAACAAATACATCACTGCCTTAGCAGCAGAAACAACGAGCAGCACCTTGCAGCCGAACCTCGAGTCGACGCCCAGGCTCCCGAACACCATCAAGGGGCTCCGAACTACTTCGCGGAAGGATACCCCGGCTCGTCCAGAGCTCAACTAAACACTTCGGCGAAGGCCATGACAGGCCAGACTCAACGGTTCAACCGCCCTCCGGCACGCAAACATTTCTTATATTTCCTTCACAGGTTCACCTTTGCACCGACCAGGATGGACTCCACAGAGGCAGCTCGAAGGCGTCAGGGGATCCTTAGACATTCCCCACAGCGAATGTCCGGCTATAATACGGATCCGCACTCAACCTCTCCCCCCTGGTCACAGCAGGTTCTGCTATCACAACTCCTTTTTTATCACATTACTTGTACCCATATGCATAGACGTATTATTCAAATACAACATGTGGATTTATATGACGTTTACCTGCTGATTATTTCTTATCGAAATCATTTCGTCAAGTGGCATCCGTACACAGCGATATGCCTTAAATATGCCAAGGGCTTCGTTTTTCCCGTAACACGGCAATAAAAGTCCAAACACCTTCATGGAAGTTTGGCACCCCGAACCTATAGCATTATATGCATCAGCTCCGAATCATGTCTTGGGTCAATAGTTGGGTTTGCCCGGCTCCCATGTTTTGGCACCTTACGTTCCGCTATATCGGCTAAGGTAACACTGGGAGAACTACTGCGATTGTGTCCCGGTTCTTCCGGATGAGCATCTCAGTAGAGAAAGCCAAAAACTGTCTGTCATGATACGGCGAGAGCTGGTCAGCTGTTCGAGCGGTCACAAAATCTTTAAGGATTTCTCTTGCATAATGCCATAACCAATGCAGCGTGTGATGGATCGGCTTTTTCTCCGATCAGGTGCTTATAGAGCCCCTAGTACGGTCTTCCGAACACAAGGGGCTGCGCCGACCATACTAAAGCTCCTATGGCTAAGTGAGAGTGATAAAGCCTTATAGTTCGATTGCCTGGTTCGTTGTGCTGAGCACCTCCTTCGGAGGACCCAAAACTAGGATAAAGAGTGCTCAGGTTTATCCCGAACACCCCCGTACTTCTTACGTGGGGGCAAAAGCCGATGATTGGCCAACTCTCAGTCTTAACATACAAACGGCCGCACGGGAGGGTAAACTTTTATATAACAGGTGACATATAAATGACCTTGTTCAAACATTACAAAGGACAACATGATCGGCATTCATGGAAATATAATGTCCTTGGTGCATAGCTCCGCTGCAAGGTAGGATCCTTTCAGGACACTCTTATAATATAATTCGGGCTTGCGGTGCTCCTTCCCCTCTGGCGGTCCCTCGGTCACTAGCTTTTCGGCATCCATCTTCCCCTAGTGCACCTTTGCAAGGGCGAAGGCCATTCACGCTCCTTCTATACAGACCGACCGCTTGATGATGTCAAGTCGAGGGCAAGCACTTACAAGCCGCCTCACGAGCCCGAAGTAGCTGCTTGGAATCGGCTCGGTAGGCCATAGTCGGATAACCATATCTTTCATGCTAGTTCCGCCGCCTTATGTAGTTCGATCAGCTGTTTCAATTGATCGGCAAAAGGCACCGGATAATTCGGCGCCAAATACTGCGACCAAAAGAGCTTATCGGCGGTGTTCCTTCCTTCGGCTCGGTAGAATTGAGAGGCATCTGATATGCTGTGAGGTAGCTCGGCAAATACACCTGAGAAGTCCGGATTCACATTCAGAAACATAGTTTTCCCTTCAAATACTTGCTTTACATGGGAAAAGCCTTACCCATTGCGATCTTCCTCGCCTCTTGGATCCCCTGAAGGGCGCTTTGGGTTTCCCCTCGGGCGTCGCTCGTGGCTTGACACGCCTTGGTGAGTTTGGATTCTTTCTCCGTTAAACTCTGCTCCAAGGTCTCGATTTACTTACGGCCTCTTGCAGCTCCTGCTCAGCTTTAATAACTCTGGCCTTGTGTTTCTCACGAAGAGTCTGCTCCATGGCCGCCTTTTCCTCGGCCTCGGCAACGGCCCGTTTGAGGGCCTCAACTTCGGTCATAACCCCTAGCACAGATTATGCGGCTTATTTCATACTGAACATTTATTTCACAATAAATGCGCGCAACGCTTGTGCATACCTTGTTTATCCCTCAACTGCATTTTCAATTGTCCAATTTCTTCTATGGCCCACTCTAGACTTTGATTCAGTCCGGAGATCTCCGCAGTATGAGAAGCAGCAGCCACTACAGGTATTTGCTTGAAACAGAAGAGAAATCAATATCATTCAACGAGTCTTCCTGTGATCATTAATGCGATCCCCTGTCCGGTTCTTTCTTTCACCGAATAGTGTATCAGGGGCTACTATCTATACTATGACACTCTTCGACAACTTATAAAACATACCTCAAAGCCTCTTATAAGGCTGATACAGGCTTCATTCAGTCCACTCTCAGTTGACTGAATCTTCTCAATCACCGCACCCATAAGGGCACGGTGTTCGTCAATGATGGAGGCGTCTCGTAACGCCACCAACAAAGCATCCGACACCTCTGGATGGACAGAGGTCGCTGGAGGAGTAGGCACGCCCCCTCCAGCCGAAGGAGGCTGCCTTCTTGATTCTGGAGCCATATAGGCCCCTGGAATCGCATCCGGTGGGGAGCCGAACATAGAATCGCCCCCGCCGTCAGACCCCATGGGAATCTTTTCCCCCACATGTCCTGCCCCTGCGGTTTCACCTCCAGGCGCCGCCTTCACGGTTTCTTCCTTTCCTCCTTGGCAGGGGTCCTTCTGGGACGAAGCCTCGGTGTTATGCACCCGGTTGGAGGAAGGGGCCTTTGGGGGCATCCCGCTCTCCATAGCATTTGAGCTCAGCAGGTTCTCTGATGAGGATTGTTTGGTATGGGACCTCACCGGACTACCAAAAAATATGGCTTAAGGTTAAAGTACTAAGCCACGATGAGTCCGAACACTTAAACATACTCGGATTTTATATACTTACGAGTTCGCCAGGGGCTGGGCCCTGGGATCCCATGCCTGTAGAGAAGTCCTTCCCCTTTTGGGCAGTTCGGCCTCCAAGGGTGCGGAGGCCGCCTCTTCCTTCTTCCCCCCGCAGGGGATTCATCTTCCTCCTCCTTTTCATCCTCTTCGGAGGCAAAACGGGCATCAGAGCCTTCGGGTATTGTGTCCGAAGTGCCGCGACGATGAAGGCCGCCCCAGGTCTTTTTGGCCTCCTTCTCGGCTGTCTTATTTGGCACCTTGTAGGGCGACGGGACCATCATCTTCATCAGAAGTGGGATGGCCGGGTCCTCGGGCAATGGGGCCGGACAATGGATCCGCTCCTCCTTCTTCGTCCAGCTCTGGGGGAGTTGAATAAACACGCGTTAAGCGCTTCCTTTGGGTCATGCGAATAGAAAAGTTTGATAAACTCACCAAACTTGCAGGGCAGGATAGTTGGTACCCGCGGTCTTCGGCGGAGTCCGGCTGTCGGTGTCAAAACCGGTGGATCTCGGGTAGGGGGTCCCGAACTGTGCGTCTAGGCGGATGGTGACAAGAGGCAGGGGACGCGATGTTTACCCAGGTTCGGGCCCTCTTGATGGAGGTAATACCCTACGTCCTGCTTGATTGTTCTTGATAATATGAGTAGTACAAGAGTTGATCTACCACGAGATCGGAGAGGCTAAACCCTAGAAGCTAGCCTATGGTATGATTGTTGTTGGTCCTACAAACTAAACCCTCTGGTTTATATAGACACCGGAGGGGGCTAGGGTTACACAGAGTCGGTTACAAGGATGGAGATCTACATATCCGTACTGCCAAGCTTGCCTTCCACGCCAAGGAGAGTCTCATCCGGACACGGGACGAAGTCTTCAATCTTGTATCTTCATAGTCCAACAGTCCGGCCAAAGGATATAATCCGGCTGTCCGGATACCCCCTAATCCAGGACTCCCTCAGTAGCCCCTGAACAATGCTTCAATGACAATGAGTCCGGCGCGCAGATTGTCTTCCGCATTGCAAGGCGGGTTCCTCCTCCGAATACTTCATAGAAGATTTTGAACACGAGGATCGTGTCCGACTCTGCAAAACAAGTTCCACATACAACCATAGAGAGAATAATATTTTCACAAATCTAATCTGCCGACGCATTCCGCAGTGTGACATCACACCATAGCCAGGTCACCATTCGAATCGTTTTTCACAACCAACCTCGGCGTGTTTTGCGAGGCGGTTTCCTTGGCACGTCTTGTTGAAGCAGAGATCGTGTCCCCTTATTACAGGATTCCCATCAATACGGACGTGGGTAACCCAACCGCGCCATCAATTACGACGCTTGGGGGATAAGCAAGTTTTACCAGGCTGGTGGGGGCGCATAGTTTAGTCCGCCGTTATAAAGGGATAAGGGTTCACCTTTTTCTACCCACGCCTTCTTCCTCCTTGGTCATCCATTTTCGCGCACTCGAGCTCCAGCGCCCAAGTCCACATCCTTCTCCTCAACCCTCTCCAAACTTGTCCGGAGCGGGAGGCAAGTGGATGGTCTCCTTCGTTGCGGAGGGAGACATCAAAAAGATGCGCGGGGCCGGATACTTAGCCGCGGATACCTACCCTGGAACCTCATGAAAGGGTGGTTTTCCTCACCCACTTCATCCGCGGACTAGGGTTTCCCCTCCATCCGTTCGTCCGTGGCCTTATGTTCTATTATGGGCCGGACTTCCATGATCTGGCCCCAAATTTCATCCTCAACATCTCCTCACTCATCGTCGTGTGTAAGGCTTTCCACCGCATCCGGCCCCACTTCGGCGTGTGGACGAAGATCTTCAATGTCAAACCGAAGGTAGTAGGCGGTCAACAAGCGGAATGCGGCAGAGCCATGGTGGGCAAAATGCCCAACGTTACAAGGCTCGAGGGCTCCTACGTGGAGACCATAAACGGGTGGCAATCGAGGTGGTTCTACATCACCGAGCCGCGCGGCACCAACTGGGTGGCGGCCCCCGAGTTTCGATCCGGAATCCCCACTCGGCTTACTTCCTGGAAGGAGAAGGGCCTGTCCTAGGGCTCATCGGTGGAGCTGGACGGACTCCAGAAGTGTATCCGGAACATGATAAGCAAGAAACTTAAGCTTGTCAACATAGTCCAGGTCGTGCTCTTCCGCCGGATCCTCCTGTGTCTACAACGGGCTTTCAACTTATGGGAGTTCGACCCGGCCCAGCAGCAGACTCTACGCGAGCTCTTTGGCACGACACATAAGGACGTCTGGAAGGTGCTGGTTAAGCGCGCCGTGGTCCCCCCTCCCCTTACCGAGGACCGCGGGCTAAGCGCGACGCGTCCTGCAAATCCGGTAAGTTTTGTACATCTCATAGGGTATTTATTTTCCATAGTTTAACCATGTGCGGGATCTGAGCTCCCATGCCTTTGACAGGACTGGGTGGAGACATCGGAGCAAATTGACTGTCCGGCCCCTCTGCCCGAAGACCCTGTAGACGCCCTCCTGACGGAGATGTGGACTCCGGCTCCTTATGAGGTGCCGGAGAAGAAGATCAAGAAGAAGGCCACGAGAACCCAAAAGAGTTCCCGGCGCCAGGTGGTATCGGACTCATCGTCTGATAACTCCAAGACGCACTCCTCTTGTAAAAACGAGGGGGAAGATGAAGATTCTCCCCCTCCAGCCGGGGGAGACAAGAAAAGGAAGGACGCCCCAACCGGGGAGGCCGAAGGGTCCAAGAAGGGAAGGACTCTCCTTCCGGACTGTTCCACCACCGCCGCCGATAGCGAAGACGAGTGGTTACTCAGGGCCAAGCCCTTGGCGAAGTCGTAAGTATTGAGATACCAGAGTAACTCATAGCATACTTTTATTACACTGCTTCTCCTAACGTCGAATATGATCATGCAGTCCACCCCGAGCCCGTATCGACGTATCCTCGTCGGACGGTTCCTTGGACTCGTCGGATATGAATAGTGATACACTTCCAACCGCCTCCTCTCCTCGCCCTACGGACAATGTCGAGGTATTGTCTCAAGGGGCACCGAGCCGGGGGACATAGTCCCGAAGGTGCCTCAAGGCAACCTTCCGGACTCCAGGCGTAAAGGGAGCAAGACTCCCTAGGCCTCCAAGTTCGGCCCTCAGCCGAACACCGCGCCGGAACCTCCAGTGGTTCCAGACTCCGGCAGGCGGCCCCCTTCCAAGAGGGGCAAGCCGCCCGTGCCGGTGACCTCTGTCCATCCAGAGGCACCAGACAACCTGCTGGGAGCGCTTCGCGGCGCTTCCATTGACGAAGAGCACCGCACTATTATGAGTGCGGTGATCAAGAAGGTTCAGTCCGCCAAGAGCGGACTGACTGAAGCCTGTGCCAGCCTTCTAACAGGCTTTGAGGTAAGTGTTTAAAATATATGAAAATATTACCGCATAGACAGTAGCCCCTGATGCTCTGTTTGGTGTTCACAAAGAAACGCCGAATAGAGGATCAAATAATATCTGCAGGAGTCTAATACAAATATGTGTATATGCGTATGCAGGCTTCGCTGCTGACCTCTACCGCACTGACTGCGGAGGTCGCCGCACTGAAGCAGAACCTCGAGTGGTCCAAGAAAGAGCTCGGCCTTGCCAAGAGACAGCTCGAGGAGAACAAAGGTAAGTAATACCTTGTCTATAAAAAAAATATGCGGTTGCAAAATGATAGGATCATCATGAATGTGCCAGGGGCCACGACCAAAGTGGCGACCCTAAATCAAGCATTGTCCAAAGCTGAAAACAAAGCGGCCAAGGAGTGCACCGAGCGGGAAAAACAAGAGGCACGGGTGGGCGAGGTGCAGCAAGAGCTCCAGGCTCCCGTGAAGAAGCACGAGACTTTGGAGCTTGACTCGAAGACGTGAGAGTCCGAGCTTGCCGCGGACCTCGAGAGCACAAAGGGTGCCAAGGCTGAAGGCCAAAAGGCCCTCCAGTAAATTGAGGTGATGAGGAAGATAGCGGCGGGTAAGGCATTTATTATGCAAAGCAAGCATGTGAAAGTAAATTACTTGTTACTTATCCGAGTCCGGAGCTCTCTAGGAGCATTCGCAGATTTGCCCCGCAGTGTGTCGGATGCCGCAAAGTACTACCAGGCCAAGGAGGGAACCTCAACGGATAAGTTGTTCTGGTCTTAGTATACTGGGACCGCACACCAGATGCCTGTGAGCGACCAGCTGAAGCAACTGGTCGAGGTGCACAAGGCGGCCGAATAGGCCATGAGGGGCCTTATAGTCCGGATGTGGCCTGGCGACTCCCTTCCCAACATCTACTTTGGCCTGGTGAGGCGGCTTGTGGATGCCTGCCCATGGCTGGAAGTCATAAAGCGGTCCGTCTGCATCGAAGGTGCACGTCGGGCTTTTGCCCGTGCGAAGGTGCACTGGGCCAAGATGGACGCCGAGAAGTTGGTGAAGGAGTGGCCACCGCAGGGCAAGGAGCATCGCCACCCTGAGATGTATTATGAGGGTGTCCTGAAGGGTGCCCGTCTTGTGGCGGACGAGTGTGCGAAGGATGTAATTTTTGAATGAACTTGCTTGTGTGATCCTGTATTATGAAAACTTGTTCATGTGCGCTATGCAACGCTTGTTTGAATTTAAAATATTACCTTTTGTGCGACTGTTTATCAAATCTGAGAGATGGCCAGTCGTCGGCTTCTGGCCCCATGCCACGAGTGCTGGGGTGTTCGGGATAAATCCGAGCACTCTTTTTCCCATTGTTGGGTCCTTCGAGGGAGGTGCTCAGCGCAACGAACAAGGCAATTGGACTATAATGCTTTATCACTCTCACTTAGCCATAGAAGTCTACAATTTTAAATTTTTGGCGAAGCCCCTAGTATTCGGAAGGACGAATTCGGGGCGCTATACACGCCTAAGCCGGACAAAGCCGACTCCTCTCCCTAAGCGGCATAAGTCTTTAGGGATTCGAGACCTCTCGAACAGCGACTAGCTCTCGCCTTATCATGACAGTTAGTTTTAGCTTTCTCTACTAAGGTGCTTGCCTAGATGAACCGGGGCACAATCGCAGTAGTTCTCCCAGTGCTACCTCAGCCGATATAGCGGAACGTAAGGTACCAAAACATGGGAGCCGAGCAAACCCAACTATTGACCCAAGACATGATTCAGAGCTGATGCATATAATGCTATAAGTTCGGGGTGCCGCACTGTCGAAAGTGTTCGGACTTCTCACGCCGTATTATGGGGTATGCTTAAGCCCCTGGCGTATTGGCCGTACCAGAGTGTACGGGTGCTGAATGTCATGAATGAACATATATATTTAAAAGAATAGAGAATGCGGTAATAGTCTAGTGCTATGCATTGTTTACTCAAAAAGGTGCGTCGAAGCAGAATGATACAAGTAGTGCGATAAGCAAAAAGTAGGACTATTTGACATGTCCCCTCCAAGGGCAAGCTAAGGAATGGTATTTAAAGCAGGTATTTCACTCGTTACCAGAGACCACTTGGGAATTCCATGATGCGACGTAGCTTTCTGCCTCCTTGGTTGTTGTATCATGTGTCCGGCAATCGTACTGTTGGACTATGGAGATACAAGATTGAAGACTTCGTCCCAAGTCTGGAAGGGACTCTCCTTGGCGTGGAAGGCAAGCTTGGCAATACGGATATGTAGATTTCCTTCCTTGTAACCGACTCTATGTAACCCTAGCCTCCTCCGGTGTCTATATAAATCGGAGGGTTTTAGTCCGTAGGACAACATACAATCATACCATAGGCTAGCTTCTAGGGTTTAGCCTCTCTGATCTCGTGGTAGATCAACTCTTGTACTACTCATATTATCAAGAATAATCAAGCAGGACGTAGGGTTTTACCTCCATCAAGAGGGCCCGAACCTGGGTAAAAATCGTGTCCCCTGCCTCCTGTTACCATCCGCCTTAGACGCACCGTTCGGGACCCCCTACCCGAGATCCGCTGGTTTTGACACCAACATTGGTGCTTTCATTGAGAGTTCCACTGTGCCGTCGCCATAAGGAAGGATGCCTCGTCTCGTTGTTAAAAAAAACATTACCGCCGGGGGAGCCCTAGCTGTCGGCCAAACTCTCTGGCTAGGCAGTTTCATCATGACCGCCCGTTCGGCCGCTGCACCGATGATGACTTCTCGGGTCATCAAAAACAGCCTCCACGTCGGCTCGAATTTGCCGAGAAGATGGATCCAATGGAGCTCCCTTCCCTAAATGAGCTCTTGGATCGTATCGCCGCCCTGGGGGTCGCTACAGACTATGATCGGATTGGGCTTAAACCCGATCAAAGGGAGATTGACTCTCCACCGGTCACCCATCATATTGCGGTGGTGGAGGAACAATGCGGCGATTCTTCCTCTATCTTGAGGACTAACTATGTCCGGATTCCTGAACTCTCCGAGCCGGATACCCGTTTACGGGAGAACATCACCCAAGCCCTGAACCTAGAGTCAGGTAGCGGGCCAGACTTATCGGGCAACATCCCGGAATCCGAAGTTCCAAGATCGGAAACTCCTCGTCCCCTGGGTCTCAGATCGAGTAGGGGTTCGGACTCAAATCCACCCACCCACCCAGACATAAACGATCTTTCCCACATCAGGTAAGAGCCCCATGAAACAGTACATCATCTTTGGGCCAGATTCCTCCTTGTGATGAACAAGGTTAAGGACTGTCGCGAGGAAGACGCAATCTCATTTTTCTACAATAATTGCATGGACAAGGGAATCCTCAACGTCTTAAGTCGCCGTGACATATCACGCTTCGCTGACTTGGCGTCCATAGTACGAAAGTACTGTGCGATGGAAAGCGCCTGGAAAACCGAAACGAAATTTTGGGATAATCCGGCTCGAAATATACACCCAATCCGAAGTAAAAGGGTGCACTATGATAAGACACCCGAGTTAGTTACAAAGAAACAAAAACCCTTTACAGGGCATGGAACCGTATTGGAGGGACGGCTCAATGGCCCCTGCAAAATTCATAGTACAGCGGATACCACACCAACACACAGCCTTAGAGCATGTTGGGTACTCCGGCAGGTGGCCAAAAGTGGTGAGGATCTTCTCATCCCAAATACCACAGAGCATCATCCCATGGATAACAATACAGTATTATCAGTCTTCGAAACCTTGGCATCAAATAATAGGTGCAAGCGAACACTTCGCGGCCTCGCCGAAATCTGCCACGTGGCAGCAATGAATCCATGGAGTGACTCGGCTATTACCTTCAATGCCAGTGACGAACCTAAATTCCGAACAGCCCGAGCACCAGCTGCACTGGTCCTCAGTCCAATTGTGGACGACTTTCGACTCACCAAAGTACTCATGGACGGCGGCAGTGGATTGAACCTCATTTATGAGGAAACTCTTCAAAAAATGGAAATAGACTGGAACCGCATTGAGCAAAGCAGCACAACCTTCAGAGGAATCATCCCCTGTCAGGAAGCACGCTGTGCCGGGAAAATCACACTAGATGTGGTATTCGGCACGCCGGAGAACTATAGGTCCGAAGAAATTACATTCCAAGTGGCCCCATTCAGTAGTGGATACCACGCCCTTTTAGGACGGGAGGCGTTCACAATCTTCCAAGCCATACCCCATTATGGGTACATGAAGCTCAAAATGCCAGGGCCCAATAGAATCATCACTCTCGCCAGTGATCCGGACACAACACGCCGCGCCGAAAACAAAACAGCTGCATTGGCCCTCGAGGCATTGTCCGAAGCCCTTTCGGCCGAGGAGTTAACTGCGCTACGCTCCACAATGGACAGGGACGATGTGATACTTGACAAGAGATCCAAGTCCACCTCTTTTAAACCAGCAGATGAAATAGTAAAATTCCAAGTCCACCCAACGGACCCTACAAAAACAGCCTCCATCGGGGCACAACTAAACCCCGCCGTGGACGCCGCACTACGAGAGTTCCTACGCAAGAGTTGGGACATATTTGCCTAGCATCCCTCAGACATGCCAGGAATCCCACGTAGGCTGGCCGAGCACAGCCTCAATATTCTAAAGGGATTCAAGCCGGTCAAGCAGACTCTTCAGCGTTTCTCGGAACCTAAGAGACAAGCTATGGGAGAAGAACTAGCCAAGTTATTAGAGGTCGGATTCATTAGAGAAATAAAACACCCGGACTGGCTAGCAAACCTGGTGATGGTACCAAAGAAGGACAAATCCTGGCACCTGTGTGTTGATTTGAAGGACCTCAACAAGGCCTGCCCAAAGGATCCCTTCCCTCTCCCCCGCATTGATCAAATTATTGATGCTACCGCAGGACACGAGTCATTGTGTTTCCTCGATGCATACTCCGGCTACCACCAAATCAAGATGGCGGAGTCTGTCCAAGCCGCAACGACATTTATCACACCATATGACCCCTTCTGTTTCAACACAATGCCTTTTGGGCTCAAAAACGTTGGCACAACATATCAACGCATGATTCAGACATGTCTGGAGAAACAGATCGGCAAAATAGTAGAGGCATACGTAGATGATGTGGTCGTCAAAACCAAGCACATCGACTCTCTAATAGACGACTTGAGGCTCACATTCGACAACCTCCAAAAATACGACATCAAGCTCAATCCGGAAAAATGCGTTTTCGGCGTACCGGCCGGAAAGCTCCTGCGCTTCATTGTCTCCAGTAGAGGAATTGAAGCTAATCCGGCCAAAATCCGAGCTCTGTCACAGTTGGCTATCCCAACAGACCTCAAACAAATCCAGAATTAACTGGATGTGTGGTGGCTCTAAGACGCTTTATCTCCCGCTTAAGGAGAAAAGACATTACCCCTTTATCGCCTCCTTTGGCGCACCGAACACTTCGAGTGGACTGACGCTGCCACAGCCGGATTGGAAGAAATAAAAGCCATACTGGCAACCAACCCAATCCTGGCCGCGCCAAACATCGGTGAACCAATGCTGTTGTACATTACGGCAACACATCAGGTTGTAAGCGCAGTGCTCGTCTCGAACGAGAAGCGGACGGACATAAATTCCCCCTTCAAAAGCCGATATATTATGTATCCACTGTCCTCACTCCATGCAAGTCACGGTACCCACATTATCAAAAGATAGCCTATGCGGTATTCATAGCATCCCGGAAGCTGCGACACTACTTTCAAGAGTGTTCGATTACAGTAGCCTCGGAAGTGCCACTTAATGATATTATAAACAACCGCGACGCCACGGGTCGGATTGCCAAATGGGCCATTGAGCTCCTCCCGTTCGACATAACATACAAACCCCGGCGAGCCATTAAATCGCAAGTATTGGCCGACTTTATCGCCGAATGGACGGAAGCCGAACTACCTAAAGAGTACGGCGCATACTCAAATTGGATCATGCACTTCGATGGCTCCAAAATGATTTCTGGTCTGGGGGCTGGCATCGTCCTGACATCCCCAACCGGAGATATAGTCGAATACGTACTGCAGATACTGTATACAGACTCCAACAACGCAACCGAATACGAAGCCCTGTTACATGGTCTTCGGATGGCAGTTTCCATGGGCATTCAACACCTGGAGGTGCGTGGGGATTTGAACCTCGCAATATCCCAAATAAATGTAGACTTTGATGCCAAGGAACCGAAGATGGCGTCCTCTCGAAACACCGTCCTAAAGATGTCAGCTCGGTTCGAGGGGCTAGAATTTCACCATGTGGCTTGGCAAAACAATCAGGCAGCGGATATCCTCGCCCGCATCGGCGCAAAATGCAATGCGATCCCCCCAACATCTTTTTGGAGAGGTTGTTTAAGCCATCCGTGGTATGGGAAGGGGACACCGGTAACAATAGTCCGGACCCGGCCAAAATACCCGATACCGAACACTCTGACATAATCGGGAGGCTCTGCCTCCGAAATAACACCTTTAGCCCACGTAATAATGGCCATCATCGCCCCGTGGACAGAACCATTCCTGGCCTACCTAACTAGGCAGGAACTTCCGGAGGACCAAAATGAGGCACGCTACATAGTGCGGCGATCTAAAGCCTACAGGGTCCATGAGGGAGAGCTGTCTAAAAAAAGTACTACTGGAATCCTTCAAAGGTGCATCTCCGGAGAGGAAGGGCAGAAGCTTTTGGCAGAAATTCATGCCAGACTCGGCGGCCACCACGCTGTAGCCTTGGCACTTGTAAGCAAGACCTTCCGTATAGGTTTTTATTGGCCGACGGCCCGGGCAGACGCACAAGACTTGGTCCAACGCTGCGTCGGTTGCCAGCTTTTTGCAAACCAAAGCCACATGCCACCCACCGCCCTCCAAACAATCCCCATTACCCGGCCCTTCACAGTCTGGGAGCTTGACATGGTTGGACCCCTTATAGGGGGAACCCATAAGAAAAAATACTTACTGGTCATGGTGGATAAATTCACCAAATGGATAGAAGCCAAACCTGTTAAAATGGCCAAATCCGGACCGGTGATAGACTTCATATCCAGGGTTGTACACCGTTATGGCGTCTCCCACAGCATCATCACTGACAACGGCACGAACTTCACGGCCGATGAGGTAAAACTCTGGTGTAGCAACATGGGCATCAAGCTCGATTATGCTTCAGTCTATCACCCACAAACCAATGGCCAAGTTGAGCGAGAAAATGGTCTTATCATGAGCGGCATTAAACCCGGACTAGTGCGGTCCTTAAAGGAGTCTAACACGCACTGGGTAGAGGAGCTCAACTCCGTACTCTGAGGGTTGTGGACCACGCCGAATCGTACTACCGGTTCTGCCCTACGACATAATTCATGACTCACCTCGAGTGCGCATGTACGAAGAAAGAGAAGCCGAGTTCGATCGGCAGGACAGTCTGGACACCCTGGAGGAGGAGTGCGACATGGAAAAAGCCCGTTCCTTATTCTATCAGCAACAGGCTCGCAGATACCAAAGCAAAGAAGTACGGGCCAAAACTTATAACATTGGCGAGTTAGTTCTACGCCTGCTGGAGAAGAAAAAAACCAAGATCGAGCCCAAATGGGAAGGTCCCTTCATTATTGACCATGTTCTGACCGGTGGAGCGTACCGTCTGCGGGATGCATCGAATAATCGACTTGAGCCGAACCCATGGAACGCAGCCAGACTCCGAAGATTCTACGCCTAGCGCCGGACTCTATGTTCGTCTCTTTCCTCTGTCCATTTTTTGCATATACATTATCTGTCTTTTTTCTCTTTCTTCCTTTTATTCTTTCTCAAGGCCTTCAAGGGCCAACTTGTGCCTCGCTTGCACACTATAGACACGCTAACCGCGCTCATTATACATGGGGGCTTCTTACACAGAAGCTTAATTATTTATCTGGGCTTCTTGCCCCGCACATGTGTTATTCTTCTGCATGTACCTTTTCTTCGCCATTATATGCTTCGATATGACTTAAGTTTTGGCCAAGCTGGGTTGCCTGGCTCTTGTATTTATGCCCTACATTCCCGTTAATTCGGCTAGGGCATAAGGGGAGCACCTCTGCGATTGTTACTGCCGGGTCAGCCGGATGTGAACCTCAGACTGGGTGAAGCCAAAAGCTAGCGTTCTTAAGGAAATATTCGGTCGATGAACAAAAGATGATTTTTATTTATTTTCCACATGTGCCCCTAGATGTTTTTGCCTGCATCTCCTCTCGCAGTCCGGACATGCACTTTAGGGCATGTGTACCCAGGGAAAGGAACCCCTAACGGAACTATTCTCCCTGGAAGATGTTTCTTACTACCCATGTAATATAACATAACTAGTTGGGTACTTGTTTGTTCAAGCACTAATGACCCCTACGTCTGGTTTCCACGCATACCCCAGTTCTTATATAACTGAGCGGGTATTCAGACACACTCCGGACTATCGGGTCCCGAGGTTGAAGCGAAAAGGTCCGCCATGACAAATGATTTACAATCCGGCTAGAAGGCATTATACATGTCACTTTAATTACATAGTCTTGTAGACTGACTAAATTCCTCTTCTATACCATCCAATAGGCTGTCTAGCCTACAGTCCTGTTGGGAATACGTTGCGGCTAATTCTACTTGCCCATACACTAAGCTAATGGGGATCTCTTTCCCATCAGGCCCCACAGGTCTGACCTCGACCATGTGGTTTGGGTCAGCCTTGGTATACCGCGTATTCACCATGGTCCAGGCTTCCCTGGCACCTTGATGGCAGGCCGATATCTTCCATAATCAGAAGCGCCGCCGTGCTCCCTTGAGCTTCTCCGCAAGCTCTCCAATGCCTTCTGGCAGGGAGACGGATGGCCACAAGGCCTGAGCAATACCTTGCATCACCTGTCGAACTTGTTCGTGCAGTCGTGAGAGCTCGGGTAGAAGATCACCCGCAGACGCGGGCATCTCCTCTGCGGGACGACCTGTCAGCATACCTGCAGACATAATTCTGTTAGCCAACTTCTCCGCCGCCCCCCCTTTTAAGGGTTCATCCAAGCACTTACTGAAAATGTCGCGCCGAAGCCACTTATTCTCCTTCTCGGAGTCCGCAAGCTAGGCTCGAACATCCTTCAATTCCACGCTCAGCTTGGTATTAGTGTCTTGGAGATTGTTTTTCTCCCGCCTGACCTCAGTCAGCACGCGTTCGCCAGCCTTTAGCTATCGTACGACATGCTGGTCCTCCGGATTCTCTCTGGATTCATCTGCAATATCTATTGTTAGATCTGCAGCTACACCGCACGCTATATGGTACCTATCATTCTTTCAAAGAAATGTTACCAGCTGGGGTCTTTTTAGGTTCCTTCAATGCGGCAACGGCGGCCCGAAGTTGGGTCTTGCATTGCTCCAGCTCCTGTGACAGTCGAGTATTCTTCTCTGTAAGAACCTGCACAAAAGATGATCCTTAAATCAGTTTTGCTAACTGTTTCAAGTCTCAGGGGCTACTGATACATATAATCATCAGATTTGCTTACCCGTACATCCCTTACATATTGGTCCGTGGCTCTGGCTAGACTATTTTGAGCAGCATGGAGGTACGTGTCTACAGAATTGAAGGCATCAAATGCCTCTGGTGAGAAGCAAGCATCACGGAGTACGGCCTGGCGACGCCTATCATTCATGGCGCTCCCCACTTCTGAATTTGTAGCGGATAGTCTATCGCATCCTCTGTAGGGGGAGTATCCGGCGTCCGCCCCATGTCGGCTTCCGCCTCTATGTCCGGTCCTGGAGCCCGACTGGTGGAAGCATGATCGGCAGCCTCACCGGACATATTTCGGTGAGCGTTTTTTCTGTTAAAGAAACATGGACGTCATTACATTTTGAGAAAGACGACAACCACGGAGCGGGGTTTTTGTCATACCTCTGCGCCGGCGTCTCCATGCTGACCGCCTTCCTTTTTGGTCTACCCGGCCTCGGTGCCTCTTGTTGGCGAGTTGCTGCGGGTTCGGCATGGCGTCCCGAATGCCTTCCCTGTAAAACACCATACGTATATGGTAGGTGAAGTATCTAAAAGGGGACCCTAGTTTTTGGAGTTGGGATTTTGTTTTTTCTTAAGAGCGACGCAGGGAGCAGTCCGGGATAGTCGGCCGTAATGGCCACCGTGGTGTCATTACAACTCAATTGATAGAACTGCCAGTCTATCAGCTCCACGAATATGTCCGGATCTTCTTCGAGTCCGGGACCATGGGCCCGGTCAGGGTCCTCTGGTTGTGGGGATGGGTTGTTGACCTCCCTTATGGCTTTTCACAGTTCTTGCCGTAAAATGGCAAGGTGAGTACCTACGATAAAGAATGTGGGAAGAATGGGAGTAAGGAGATATAACTCACCCAGCTTGGAGGGTTGTACATGGAGAATCCATCCCGTGGCTTGATGCGGATGAACTCCTCTTCCTCACCCTTGAACAACTTGGACAAGATTTTTGCTAAAGCATCAGCATTGTCCGGACCCTTACGCCCGCAACGGGTGGCATCATCTTTCCCGTTAAAATACCACAGGGGGTGCCCTCGATATTGAAGTGGCTGCACTCCCCGCATTATGCATATTGACATAACCTCGATTACTGTCAATCCTGATTGAGCCAGCGCTTTAATATGGTTCATCAGGTAAAGGACTTCTCCGTTGTCTTCCTCCTGGGGGCTCCGTGGGCGCCAGCTTCGGCGTTTCTTCAGAGGAGCATTGTTGAACTCAGGAAGACCCCGCGGAACAGGGTCCGGAAGGGGGACCTCCTCCATATAAAACCATTCCGAAGGCCAGTTGTCGGTGTCAGAACCGGCGGATCTCGGGTAGGGGGTCTCGAACTGTGCATCTCGGCGGATGGTAACAGGAGGCAGGGGACACAATGTTTACCCAGATTTGGGCCCTCTTGATGGAGGTAATACCCTACGTCCTGCTTGATTGTTCTTGATAATATGAGTAGTACAAGAGTTGATCTACCACGAGATCAGAGAGGCTAAACCCTAGAAGCTAGCCTATGGTATGATTGTTGTTGGTCCTATGGACTAAACCCTCCGGTTTATATAGACACTGGAGGGGGCTAGGGTTATACAGAGTCGGTTATAAGGAAGGAGATCTACATATCCGTACTACCAAGCTTGCCTTCCACGCCAAGGAGAGTCCCATCCAGACACGGGACGAAGTCTTCAATCTTGTATCTTCATAGTCCAACAGTCCGGCCAAAGGATATAATCCTGCTGTCCGGATACCCCCTAATCTAGGACTCCCTCAGTAGCCCCTGAACCAGGCTTCAATAACGATGAGTCCGACACGCAGATTGTCTTCCGCATTGCAAGGCGGGTTCCTCCTCCGAATACTTCATAGAAGATTTTGAAAATGAGGATCGTGTCCGACTCTGCAAAACAAGTTCCACATACAACCTTAAAGAGAATAATATTTTCACAAATCTAATCTGCTGACGCATTCCGCAGTGTGACATCACACCACAGCCAGGTCACCATTCGAATCGTTTTTCACAACCAACCTCAGCACGTTTCGCGAGGCGGTTTCCTTGGCACGTCTTGTCGAAGCAGAGATTATGTCCCCTTATTACGGGATTCCCATCAATACGGATGTGGGTAACCCAACCGCGCCATCAATTACGACGCTTGGAGGATAAGCGAGTTTTACCAGGCAGGTGGGGGCGCATAGTTTAGTCCGCCCTTATAAAGGGATAAGGGTTCACCTTTTTCTACCCACGCCTTCTTCCTCCTTGCTCATCCATTCTCGCGCACTCGAGCTCCAGCGCCCAACTCCACATCCTTCTCCTCAACCCTCTCCAAACATGTCCGAAGCGGGCGGCAAGTGGATAGTCTCCTTTGTTACGGAGGGAGACATCAAAAATCTACACGGGGCCGGATACTTAGCCGCGGATATCGCGCACCGGCTGCCAGCTGTGGGGCAGATCGTCCCTACCCCGGAACGTCACGAAAGGGTGGTTTTCCTCACCCACTTCGTCCGCGGACTGGGGTTTCCCCTCCATCCATTCATCCGCGGCCTTATGTTCTATTATGGGCTGGACTTTCGTGATCTGGCCCCGAATTTCATCCTCAACATCTCGGCGTTCATCGTCGTGTGCGAGGCTTTCCTCCGCATCTGGCCCCACTTCGGCCTGTGGCTGAAGACCTTCAATTTCAAACCGAAGGTAGTAGGCGGTCCACAAGCGGAATGCGGCGGAGCCATGGTGGGCAAAATGCCCAACGTTACATGGCTCGAGGGCTCCTACGTGGAGACCATAAAGGGGTGGCAATCGGGGTGGTTCTACATCACCGAGCCGCGCGGCACCAACTGGGTGGCGGCCCCCGAGTTTCGATCCGGAATCCCCACTCGGCTTACTTCTTGGAAGGAGAAGGGCCTGTCCCGGGGCTCATTGAAGGAGCTGGACGGACTCCAGAAGTGTATCCGGAACATGATAAGCAAGAAACTTAAGCTTGTCAACATAGTCCAGGTCATGGTCTTCTGCTGGATCCTCCCATGTCAACAACGGGCTTTCAACTTATGGGAGTTCGACCCGGCCCAGCACCAGACTCTACGCGAGCTCTTCGACACGACACATAAGGACGTCTGGAAGGTGCTGTTTAAGGGTGCCGAGGTCCCCCCTCCCCTTACCGAGGACCACGGGCTAAGTGCGATGCGTCCTGCAAATCCGGTAAGTTCTGTACATCTCGTAGGGTATTTATTTTCCATAGTTTAACCATGTGCGGGATCTGAGCTCCCATGCCTTTGACAGGATTGGGTGGAGACATCGGAGCAAATTGACTGTCCGGCCCCTCTGCCAAAAGACCCTGCAGACGCTCCCCTGACGGAGATACGGACTCCGGCTCCTTATGAGGTGCCGGAGAAGAAGATCAAGAAGAAGGCCACGGGAACCTGAAAGAGTTCCCGGTGCCAGGTGGTATCAGACTCATCGTCCGATAACTCCGAGACGCACTACTCGCGTAAAAACGAGGAGGAGGAAGATGAAGATTCTCCCCCTCCAGGCAGGGGAGACAAGAAAAGGAAGGCCGCCCCAACCGGGGAGGCCGAAGGGTCCAAGAAGGGAAGGACTCTCCTTCTGGACTGTTCCACCACCGCCGCCCACAGCGAAGACGAGTGGTTACTCAGGGCCAAGCCCCTGGCAAATTCGTAAGTATTCGGATACCAGAGTAACTCATAGCATACTTTTATTGCACTGCTTCTCCTAATGTCGAATATGATCATGCTGTCCGCCCCGAGCCCGTATCGACGTATCCTCGTCGGACGGTTCCTTGGACTCGTCAGATATGAATAGTGATACACTTCCAACCGTCTCCTCTCCTTGCCCTATGGACAATATCGAGGTATTGTCTCAAGGGGCACCAAGCCGGGGGGAGATAGTCCCGGAGGCGCCTCAAGGCGACCTTCCGGACTCCAGGCGCAAAGGGAGCAAGACTCCCAAGGCTCCAAGTTCGGACCTCAGCCGAACACCGCGCCGGAACCTCCAGTGGTTCTGGACTCCGGCAGGTGGCCCCCTTCCAAGAGGGGCAAGCCGCCCGTGCCGGTAACCTCTGTCCATCCAGAGGCACCGGACAACCTGCTGGGAGTGCTTCGCAGCGCTTCCATCGATGAAGAGCACCGCACTATTATGAGTGCGATGATCAAGAAGGTTCAGTCTGCCAAGAGCGGACTGACTGAAGCCTGTGCCAACCTTCTAACAGGCTTTGAGGTAAGTGTTTAAAATATATGAAAATATTACCGCATAGAAAGTAGCCCCTGATGCTCTGTTTGGTGTTCACAAAGAAAAGCTGAATAGAGGATCGAATAATATCTGCAGGAGTCTAATACAAATATGTCTATATGCGTATGCAGGCTTCGCTGCTGACCTCTGCCGCACTGACTGCGGAGGTCGCCGCACTGAAGCAGAACCTCGAGCGATCCAAGAAAGAGCTCGGCCTTGCCAAGAGGCAGCTCGAGGAGAACAAAGGTAAGTAATACCTTGTCTATATGTATATATAAAAAGATGTGGTTGCAAAATGATAGGATCATCATGAATGTGCCAGGGGCCACGACCGAAGTGGCGACCCTGAAGCAAGCGCTGTCCGAGGCCAAAAACAAAGCGGCCAAGGAGCGCACCGAGCAGGAAAAACAAGAGGCACGGGTGGGTGAGGTGCAGCAAGAGCTCCAGGCTCTCGTGAAGAAGCACGAGACTTTGGAGCTTGACTCAAAGACGCGAGAGTCCGAGCTTGCCGCGACCCTCGAGAGCACAAAGAGTGCCAAGGCTGAAGGCCAAAAGGCCCTCTGGGAAATTGAGGCGATGAGGAAGATAGCGGCGGGTAAGGCATTCATTATGCAAAGCAAACATGTGAAAGTAAATTACTTGTTACTTATCCGAGTCCAGAGCTCTCCAGGAGCATTCGCAGATTTGCCCCGTAGCGTGTCGGATGCCGCAAAGTACTACCAGGCCGAGGAGGGATGCTCGACGGAGAAGTTGTTCTGGTCTCAGTATACTGGGACCGAACACCCGATGCCTGTGAGCGACCAGCTGAAGCAACTGGTCGAGCTGCACAAGGCGGCCGAACAGGCCATGAGGGGCCTTATAGTCCGGATGTGGCCTGGTGGCTCCCTTCCCAACAGCTACTTCGGCCTGGTGAGGCGGCTTGTGGATGCCTGCCCACGGCTGGAAGTCATAAAGTGGTCCGTCTGCATCGAAGGTGCACGCCGGGCTTTTGACCGTGCGAAGGTGCACTGGGACAAGATGGACGCCGAGAAGCTGGTGAAGGAGGGGCTGCCGCAGGGCAAGGAGCATCGCCACCATGAGATGTATTATGAGGGTGTCCTGAAGTGTGCCCGTCTTGTGGCGGACGAGTGTGTGAAGGATGTAATTTTTGAATGAACTTGCTCGTGTGATCCTGTATTATGAAAACTTGTTCATGTGTGCTATGCAACACTTGTTTGAATTTAAAATCTTACCTTCTGTGCGGCTGTTTATCAAATCTAGGAGATGGCCAGTCGTCGGCTTCTGCCCCCATGCCACGAGTGCTGGGGTGTTCGGGATAAATCTGAGCACTCTTTTTCCCATTGTTGGGTCCTTCGAGGGAGGTGCTCAGTGCAACGAACAAGGCAATCAGACTATAATGCTTTATCACTCTCACTTGGCCATAGAAGTCTACAATTTTAAATTTTGGCAAAGCCCCTAGTATTTGGAAGGCCGAATTCAGGGCGCTATACACGCCTAAGCCAGACAAAGCCAATTCCTCGCCCTAAGCGGCATAAGTCTTTATGGACTCGAGACCTCTCGAACAGCGACCGGCTCTCGCCTTATCATGACAGTCAGTTTTAGCTTTATCTACTGAGGTGCTTGCCCAGATGAACCGGGGCACAATCGCAGTAGTTCTCCCAGTGCTACCTTAGCCTATATAGGGGAACATAAGGTACCAAAACATGGGAGCCGAGCAAACCCAACTATTGACCCAAGACATGATTCGGAGCTGATGCATATAATGCTATAAGTTCGGGGTGCCGCACTGTCGAAAGTGTTCGGACTTCTCACCCCGTATTATGGGGTATGCTTAAGCCCCTGGCGTATTGGCCGTACCAGAGTGTACGGGTGTTGAATGTCATGAATGAACATATATATAAAAAAGAATAGAGAATGCGGTAATAGTCTAGTGCTATGCATTGTTTACTCAAAAAGGTGCGTTGAAGCAGAATGATACAAGTAGTGCGATAGGCAAAAAGTAGGACTATTTGACATGTCCCCTCCAAGGGCAAGCTGAGGAATGGTATTTAAAGCAGGTATTTCACTCGTTACCAGAGACCACCTGGGAATTCCATGATGCGACGTAGCTTTCTGCCTCCTTGGTTGTTGTATCGTGTGTCCGGCAATCGTACTGCCGGACGGGGTTTCTAGACAGTAAAATCCTGAAAGAGAGAAAAAATAATAAGGCGGGAAGCCCCTAGTGTGGTTGAGCCACGTTTTGGGGCGTGCCATAGTCGTGCCCCCACCTATGCCCATGGTATTTTCAATGCGTAATTATGTACGTGTGGCACGGATTTCGCCGTTTGGCTGGGACTGGGTGCGGGCTGCATTGCTATGCGAGCTCGGAACGTGCTAGGCGGTCTTGTTGCAGATTACTCCAGCCGCGCTTGATGGTGTCCGAGTGTTTAATCACTGAACTGGTGGATTGCCTGAAGAGGCTGCTTTGTGCTTCTACTGCGAGGGCCGCACTGTGCTCCTCCATGCGGAGAGAGCGCTCTATGTTTCCATTGACTATGATGACTGCCCGAGGTCCTGGCATCTTGAGCTTGAGGTATGCATAATGCGGTACCACACTAAATCTCGCAAATGCAGTTCGCCCGAGCAGTGCATGATAGCCACTACGGAACGGGACTATATCAAAGATTAACTCCTCGCTTTGGAAGTTATCCGGGGATCCGAAGACCACTTCCAGTGTGACTGAGCTTGTGCAATGGGCCTCTACACCTGGTATGATGCCTTTGAAGGTCATTATTGTGGGTTTGATCCTTGAGGGGTCTATACCCATTTTGCGCACTGTGTCCTGATAAAGCAGGTTCAGGCCACTGCCGCCGTCCATAAGGACTCGAGTGAGGTGAAATCCGTTGATGATTGGGTCTAGGACCAGTGCGGCGAATCCGCCATGACGGATACTAGTGGGGTGGTCCATGCGATCGAAGGTGATCGGACAGGAGGACCATGGATTGAACTTTGGGGCGACTGGCTCCAACACATATACGTCCCTTAGCGCACGCTTCCGCTCCCTCTTGGGGATGTGGGTTGCGTATATCATGTTCACCGTCCGCACTTGTGGGGGGAACCTCTTCTGTCCTCCGGTGTTCGGCGGCCGGGGCTCCTCCTCGTCATCGCTATGTAACCCCTTATCTTTGTTTTCGGCATTTAACTTGCCGGCCTGCTTGAACACCCAACATACCCTGTTGGTGTGGTTGGCTGGCTTGTCGGGGGTGCCGTGTATTTGACACGAGCGATCGAGTATACGGTCCAAACTAGACGGGCCCGGAGTGCTTCTTTTGAATGGCTTTTTCCGCTGACCGGGTTTAGAGCCTCTGAATCCGGCGTTGACTGCCGTATCCTCGGTATTGTCGTTGTTGATGCGGCGCTTGTGTTTGTTGCGACATGACCTGCCATTGCTATCCTTGGTACCCGAAGTACCATGGTTCTTTGATATGTTATTGCTGCGAGCCAGCCAGCTGTCCTCCCCCGCGCAAAAGCTGGTCATGAGTGTCGTGAGGGCTGCCACAGATTTCGGCTTTTCCTGGCCAAGGTGCCAGGCGAGCCACTCGTCGCGGATGTTGTGCTTAAAAGCTGCTAGGGCCTCTGCATCCAGACAGTCGACGATTTGATTTTTCTTTGTCAGGAATCGTGTCCAGAATTGCCTGGCCGATTCCTCTGGCTACTGAATTATGTGGCTCAAGTCATCGGCATCTGGTGGTCGCACATAAGTGCCCTGGAAGTTGTCGAGGAATGCGGCTTCCAGATCTTCCCAACAGCCAATGGATTCTGCTGGCAGGCTGTTGAGCCAATGCCGAGCTGGTCCTTTGAGTTTGAGTGGGAGGTATTTGATGGCGTGTATATCGTCACCGCGGGCCATGTGGATATGCAGGAGGAAGTCCTCGATCCATACCACAGGATCTGTTGTACCGTCGTATGATTCAATATTTACGGGTTTGAAACCCTCTGGGATTTGGTGATCCATTACTTCGTCTGTGAAGCATAGGGGGTGTGCGGCACCTCTGTACTGGGCTATATCGCGACATAGCTCAAATGAGTCTTGTCCGCTGTGTTCGGCCCGGCCTGATTTACTTTTATTGTATCCGGCGTGACGGTTATCGTCTCGTGTAGTGGCGCGCCCTCGTGATCCGTAGATCGATCTTGCGTGTTTTGCTTTGTCCTCCAATTTTTCTCGCAGGTCTGGCATAGTTCCCTGTGCCTTGACATTTTTATTTGAGTGGCGTCGGGGTGTGGGCTGAGCTTTTGGCTGAAATGCCTCTCTGTCGCGCCCACGAGGTGGCCGATCAGCCGCGTCATACGCTGGAGATGTAAGTTTAAGTGCTTCCTCCTCCAGTCGGGGTAGCAACCTGCGCTTTGGGTAACTCTTGGAGGGGCGTTCGAGTTTATATTCCTCGGCTACAAGGACTTCAGTCCATCTGTCAGCTAGCAAATCTTGATCAGCTTGAAGCTGCTGTTGCTTTTTCTTAAGGCTATTTGCCGTGGCTATGAGCCGATGCTTGAAGCACTCTTGCTCAACGGGATCCTCAGGCATGACAAATTCGTCATTGTCGAGGCTTGCCTCATCTTCGGGAGGCATGTAATTATCATCCTCCGCCTCTCCATCTGCCGCTCTCTCGGGAGGGTTGGCTTCTCCATCCTCCTGCTCTAAATCTTGCTGGAGGGGATTGTTGTCATCTTCGGCGCTGTCCGGAGTGCTATTATCTCCTGTGCCGGTATCACCATTTTTGCCTTGGCGAGACTTAGAGCGGCGCCGCTGACATCGGCGCTTGGGTTGCTTCTTGGAGGGGTCATCCTCCGCTGTCCCGTCGCCATTGCCTTCTTTGGGTGTGTCCACCATATATATATATCATATGATGAGGTGGCTGTCTAGTGCCCTATGGGCAGTGGTTCTTGTTCGTCTCCTGCATCGTCGTCCATACCGTCGATGTCTTCAGAGTCAAAGTGAGCATGTCGGTCAAATCGTCGACAGTGGCTACTAAGTGGGTGGTGGGTGGGCGGCGAATTTCTTCGTCATCCGCATCCCAATCCTGCCGGACATAGTTCGGCCACGACTCTCCTGACAAGGAGAGAGACCTTAATGAGTTCAGTATGTTGCCGAAGGGCGAGGGCTAAAAGATATCCGCGGAGGTGAACTCCATGATCGGCGCCCAGTCAAATTCGATAGGCACGGGCGCCGGCGGTTCGGAGTCCGTGGCCGGGGAAGAATCCGGCAGTTTGGCGTCACGACTCTTGTGAAGGGTAAGGTCGATACTCAGCTTGATCTCCACTGAGAATGCGGCCTCCGTGGCGGGGTCTATCCACCCGTCCATGGATGGCGCAATTGGCTCCGAATTGAGGGTCGGTGCGGTTGCCGGTGCGGTCTCCCGAACACTGTCCGATGGTAGAGCTAAATCATGCTCATCGAGACCGTGCGGCACACTAGGCAGGGGCTCGAATCCGTCGAAGATCAAGTCTCCGCAGATGTCGGCCTTGTAGTTTAAGCTTCCAAACTTGACCTGGTGGCCAGGAGCGTAACTCTCTATCTGCTCCAGATGGCCAAGCGAGTTGGCCCGCAGTGCGAAGCCGCCGAATACAAAGATCTGTCTGGGGAGAAAAGTCTCACCCTGGACTATATCGCTATCGATGATCGAAGGAGCCATCAAGCCTAACTATGATGACACGGAGGAACTCTCAATGAAAGCACCAATGTCGGTGTCAAACCCGGCGGATCTCGGGTAGGGGGTCCCGAACTGTGCATCTAGGCGGATGGTAATAGGAGGCAGGGGACACGTTGTTTACCCAGGTTCGGGCCCTCTTGATGGAGGTAATACCCTATGTCCTGCTTGATTGTTCTTGATAATCTGAGTAGTACAAGAGTTGATATACCACGAGATCAGAGAGGCTAAACCCTAGAAGCTAGCATATGGTATGATTGTTGTTGGTCCTACGGACTAAACCCTCCGGTTTATATAGACAACGGAGGGGGCTAGGGTTACACAGAGTCGGTTACAAGGAAGGAGATCTACATATCCGTACTGCCAAGCTTGCCTTCCACGCCAAGGAGAGTCCCCATCCGAACACGAGACGAATTCTTCAATCTTGTATCTTCATAGTCCAACAGTCCAGCCAAAGGATATAATCCGGCTGTCCGGATACCCCCTAATCCAGGACTCCCTCACCGGCCATGATTTGCTGGACTTGAAATGCACCTTCCAAATGTCCTTGTGCGAGGAGCCGAAGAACCTTCGCAAAGTTTGGTGCCTGGCCAGATCGAATTCCCATAGATTAGAAGTCCGATGTTGACAAGGCAGTATCCGGCGGACTAACATCACTTGGACTACGTTGACAAGTTCAATGTTCTTATCTCCCATATCTTTAACGCGCGTCTGGAGCACCGACAGTTCGTCGGACAAGGACCAGTATAGGCCTTTCTTGACCCAGGATATAAGCCGCAGAGGGGCGCTGGATCGAAACTCGGGAGAGGCGGCCCATTCCTTGCCGCACGGCTCAGTGATGTAAAACCACTGCTGTTGCCACTCCTTGACAGAATCATTAAAGGTTCTCGTTGGCCATACGACGTTGGGCATTTTGCTCACCATAGCGCCCCCGCACTCGGCGTGCTCGCCGCCCACCACCTTGGGCTTCACATTAAAAACCTTAAGCCATGAACCGAAGTGTGGCGAAATACGGAGAAAAGCCTCGCACACGACAATGAATGTCGATATGTTGAGGAAGGAATTAGGGGACAGATTGTGAAGATCGATCCCATAATAGTACATGATGCCACGGATGAACAGGTGGAGGGGAAACCCTAGCCCACGGACAAAGTAAGGGAGGAATACAACCCTCTTGTGGGGTTCCGGAGTAGGGACGATCTGTCCCACCGTCGGGAGACGGTGGCTGATTTTCTTGGCCAGATACCCGGCCACCCGAAGCTTTTTGATATCCTTCTCTCGGACGGTAGAGGCCATCCATTTGCCTCCTGCTCCGGATCCGGACATCTTTGGAAAACCTTTTGTGGGTAGAGAAGGTGAACGCTCGGGCGCTGGAGCCTGAGCAGAATGGAATGAATCAGGAAGAAGGCGTGGGTGAAAAGAGTGAATCCTAGTCCCTTTATAAGGGCGGAAGAGGCGATGCGCCTCCCCACTCACCTGGTAAAGCCTCTTATTCCCCAAGCGCCGTAATTAATGGCGCGGTTGGGTTACCCGCATCCGTATTGATGAGAATCCCGTGACAAGGGGAAATGATCTCTGCTTCGACAAGACGTGCCAAGGAAACCACCTCGTGATGTGTGCAGTAGCTGGTTGAGAAAAACGGTTCAAATAATGAACGGGCCGTGGCGTGATATGATGCTATCAAACGTGTCAGCAGATTAGATTTGTGGAAATATTATTCTCTCTACGGTGGTATGTGGAACTTGTTTTGCAGAGCCGGACACTATCCTTGTGTTCAAAATCTTCTATGGAGTATTCGAAGGAGGAACCCGCCTTGCAATGCCGAAGACAAATCTGCGCGCCGGACTCATTTTCATTGAAGCCTGGTTCAGGGGCTACTGAGGGAGTCCTGGATTAGGGGGTCTCCAGACAGTGGGACTATATCCTTTGGCCGGACTGTTGGATAATGAAGATATAAGATTGAAGACTTCGTCCCATGTCCGGATGGGACTCTCCTTGGCGTGGAAGGCAAGCTTGGAAATATGGATATGTAGACCTCCTCCCTTGTAACCGACTTTGTGTAACCCTAGCCCCCTCCGGTGTCTATATAAACCGGAGGGTTTAGTCCGTAGGACAACAGACAATCATACCATAGGCTAGCTTTTAGGGTTTAGCCTCTACGATCTCGTGGTAGATCAACTCTTGTAATACTCATATCATCAAGATCAATCAAGCAGGACGTAGGGTATTACCTCTATCAAGAGGGCCCGAACCCGGGCAAACATCGTGTCCCCTGCCTCCTGTTACCATCTGCCTTAGACGCACAGTTCGGGACCCCCTACCCGAGATCCGCCGGTTTTGACACCGACACTATCCAACTTTCAAATATAAATTTGACCATGTTTGATGAGTCTGTCCAAGTGTATCAACAATTTCTACATCGAGCAACTCACAAGAAGCTAGGAAGATCTGATTGAGAAGTTGTCTAGGCTTAAAGGGGGCAACTAGAACATATGTGAGATTGAATTCAAGTTTGAACTATTTTATTTTAAAACATAGTTGGATTGTAATATTTGTATTTGAACTAGTGTCGCATTTGAATGTTTTCACTCATCAAATATTTGATATGGTATTATTTTGAGGTCTACAAACTTTAAAGAAAAAACAGGGACATGCGTTTGGGGACTGGGTTGGATTGTCGCCTCCTGTATCACTATCCACAGATGAGTCTAGACTAGTCCGTGAACGAATACTATGTCCATTTTGAGAGTCGGCGTTGGAGATGCCCTAATGGAGTGATGGTGGTCCAGTGACTTGTCTAATCTTTGCCTTGAGGCTGATTGTAGGAACTCGATATCCAATACATTTTCACGAGATTTTATTGACTTGAAATGAAGCATTAAGCGGATACAAACAAAATAAACACATACCCAGTCTCGAGATAGATGGGATGCACACATCCAACATTGGATCACACTCATAAAAAGCACGCCGCCAAGAGCAAAACCGTACAAGAATAAATCTATGCATAAGTAAGAAAGAAAACAAAGCAATCAAAACAATGATCTATAAGCCACATCGATGACCATATCCGCACCAACCATCTATTGAAACCACAAGAACAAGCATCTATTCCCAAGTGACACCTAACCAATCTAGGACATGTCACTCTCCAAAAGGTAATAGATACTGCTGTTGAAGATGAACTCCTTGCTCTTATGCTTAAAAGAATAGTCTCCTCAACACTCAATCACTCTCTCGAAGATTTGGCATGGTGGTAGGAGGATGATTGGAGTGAAAAGAAACTTTAGAGGGTGATAACTCAAGGATCAAAGGTTGGAGTGGAATGCCCTTGATTTCAACACAAGTGTAGGCGGTCTCTTAGAAAATGGATATTGGAAGTGGTAGTTTCATCCTCGTTGCTCTCACTGAGAATTTGTAGAATGGGTGGGGTATATATGGGCAACACCAAAAATCTAACCGTTACACACCTTTATGCACAACTCGATGGGACCAATTAGTGCAAAAGGTTTGGACTTCAGGATTTCTGGTGACACCAGATGACGGTGTCCTGGATAAGGGGGTGCTAACCTAGTCGGTCCACGGTCCTCGGGCCGGACTGACCAGCCCCCATTCATGGTCAAGGTCACTCCGGAGGCCCTATGCAGGAGGCATAGTCAAGACTGCATCTCTCGAAGACTTGACGTATACTCCAAGATCTCTGTCGCCGCCTAGCTCATAGCTACCGACCTTGTAACCCTAGGTACCCTCCCTGGCGTGTATATAAGCCATAGGGTTTAGCCCATAGAGGGGACATCAACACAAAATCATTCACCGAGCCCTAAAGTTAGATCACACATTACGATGTTGAGGTAGATCAACTATGTACTTGATACATCTTCATCAATATAAACAAGAGCAGGATGTAGGGTTTTACCTCCATCAAGAGGGCCCGTTCATGTTACCGTTGATTTGAGATCCATAGCTTGGGACCCCTACCCCGAGGTCTACCAGTTTTGACACTGACACTGGTGCTTTCATTGAGAGTTCCATTGTGCGATCGACGAAGAGATCGATGGGATCTCCGGTCAATGGCCTCGAACTAGAAGGGCTCGCTCGCGCGCCCAAAGTTTCAGTCACCCAAAGGCCTCCATGTAAAGTTGAGGCAAAATATGACACTTCTCCGGTCCCCACGGGGAATTCCCCCAAGGACGACTGAGATACTTCTTGGAAAGTGAGTCGGACGGCGGCCTGCCGGTGATGGCCGACGAGGCCAACCTTTGGGCCAGATCGGCCCACTTGATGGCCACAAACTTGACCTCGGACGAGAAGAATAGGGTCTTGAACCCACGATCTTTTGAGATCGGAACTCATCTGCTAATCTCCCACGCAGAGTATCACCTCGACGACTCCAGCACACCCGACATCTGGGATCTGGCCTACGTGTAGCAACTCCCCAATGAATCAAGTATTGGGCTAGGTTCTTGTCTGTCAAAGATAGGATGTCGGATTATCTAGACTCTGACATAGTCTCTGATTTCAAGTGCGGATACAAGGATAAAGGCGTCTCGAATGCCCATGCTCGTCGTTGCGTTAAAATGCTCTCGGAATTATCCAAGCTAGTATCCCGTTTCTGCGGCATTGAAGACTCCTGGCTCACCGACGAAAGCACACATTTGATCTGTGAGGATTACCCGGGGCACCCGGAATTAGTACCTCGACATGGGCCGCGGAAACGGAACAGTCCGGGAAAACGACCTTGGAAGAAGAATAAATCTTCCGGTCACCCCAAGACGGTCCTAGACGGCTTTCTAGATAAGCCATGTCCGATCGTCGCTATCCTGATCAACTCTTGCCCGACCCATAGCCTTCACGATTGTTGGTTGTTGAAGTAAGTAGCGGCAGGGGGACCCGCCGTCCTAACAGGTACCTCCCTGTTGGGGAACGCAGTATTTCAAAAATTTCCTACAATCACACAAGATCAATCTAGGAGATGCATACCAACGAGAGGGGAGAGTGTGTCTATGTACCCTCGTAGACCGAAAGCGGAAGCGTTTGGTAACGCGGTTGATGTAGTCGAACGGCTTCACGATCCAACCGATCCAAGTATCGAACGTACGACACCTCCGTGTTCTGCACACGTTCAGCATGATGACATCCCTCGAGCTCTTGATCCAGTTGAGGACGAGGGAGAGTTCTGTCAGCACGATGGCGTGGCGACGGTGATGATGAAGTTACCGGCGCAGTGCTTCGCCTAAGCACTATGATGATATGACCGAGGTGGTAAACTGTGGAGGGGGCACCGCACACGGCTAAGAGATGTCCGTTGTGCCTTTGGGGTGCCCCCGCCTCCGTATATAAAGGGGGGAGGAGGAGGTGGCCGACCTAGGGGGCACGCCATAAGGGGGAGTCCTACTTGGACTCCTAATCCAGGTACGATTCGCCCCCCTCCTTCCTTCCACCGGAGAGGGAAAAGGGGAAGGGAGAGAGAGGGAGAAGGAAAGAGGGGGGCCGACCCCTCCCCTAGTCCAATTCGGTTTGGGCAAGGGGAAGGGGGGCGGGGGGCGTGCCCCTCTCATGTGGACTTTCTCTTCTCCTCCAATAAAGCCCAATAGGCCCAATACTTCTCCCGGGGGGTTTCGGTAACCTCCCGGTATTCCGGAAAAATGCCTGAACCACTCAGAACCATTCCGATGTTCAAATGCAACCTTCCAATATATGAATCTTTACATCTCGACCATATCGAGACTCCTCATCATGTTTGTGATCTCATCCGGGACTCCGAACAAACTTTGGTCATCAAATCAGATAACTC
This sequence comes from Triticum dicoccoides, assembly GCF_002162155.2. Lineage (NCBI taxonomy): Eukaryota > Viridiplantae > Streptophyta > Magnoliopsida > Poales > Poaceae > Triticum > Triticum dicoccoides. The sequence continues at coordinate 381,485,130 of NC_041384.1, forward strand.
ATAATACAAATCATCATCGAATGTTAAGCGTGCGGACCCTACGGGTTCGAGAACAATGTAGACATGACCGAGACACATCTGTGGTCGATAATCAATAGCAGAACCTGGATGCTCACACTGGCTCCTACATATTCTACGAAGATCTTTATCGGTCAAACTACATAACAACATACGTCATTCCCTTTGTCATCGCTATGTTACTTGCCCGAGATTCGATCGTCAGTATCCTCATACCTAGTTCAATCTCATTACCGGCAAGTCTCTTTACTCATTCCGTAATACATCATCCCGCAACTAAGTCATTAGTCACATTGCTTGCAAGGCTTATAATGTTGTGCATTACCGAGAGGGCCCAGAGATACCTCTCCGATACTCGGAGTGAAAAATCCTAATATCTATCTATGCCAACCCAACAAATACCTTCGGAGATACCTGTAGAGCATCTTTATAATCACTCAGTTACGTTGTGACGTTTGATAGCACATAATGTATTCCTCCGGTATCCAGAGTTTCATAATCTCATAGTCAAAGGAATATGTATAAGTCATGAAGAAAGAAATAGCAATAAAACTTAACGATCATTATGCCAAGCTAACGGATTAGTCTTGTCCATCACATAATTCTCCTAATGATGTGACCCCGTTCATCAAATGACAACATATGTCTATGGTTAGGAAACTTAACCATCTTTGATTAACGAGTTAGTCTAGTAGAGGCTTACTAGGGACACTGTGTTTTGTCTATGTATCCACACATGTATCAAGTTTCCGGCTAATACAATTCTAGGATGGATAATAAACATTTATCATGATATAAGGAAATATAAAATAAAAACTTTATTATTGCCTCTAGGGCATATTTCCTTCAGTCTCCCACTTGCACTAGAGTCAATAATCTAGTTCACATCTCCATGTGATTTAACACTAATAGTTCACATCTTTATGTGATTAACTCCCATAGTTCACATCGCCATGTGATCAACACCCAAAGGGTTTACTAGAGTCAATAATCTAGTTCACATTGCTATGTGATTAACACCCAAAGAGTACTAAGGTGTGATCATGTTTTGCTTGTGAGAGAAGTTTAGTCAACAGGTCTGCCACATTCAGGTCCGTATGTATTTTGCAAATTTCCATGTCTACAATGCTCTGCACAGAGCTACTCTAGACAATTGCTCCCACTTTCAATATGTATCCAGATGAGGCTCAGAGTCATCCAGATCAGCGTCAAAGCTTGCACTGACGTAAATCTTCACGATGAACTCTTTATCACCTCCATAACCGAGAAATATCTCCTTAGTCTTCTAAGGATAATTTTGACCGCTATCCAGTGATCTACTCCTGGATCACTTTTTAACCCTTTGCCAAACTCATGGCAAGGTACACAATAGGTCTGGTACACAACTTAGCATACTTTATAGAACCTATGGCTGAGGCATAAGGAATGACTCTCATTCTCTTTCTGTTTTCTGCCGTGGTCGGGTTTTGAGTCTTATTCAACTTTACACCTTGCAATATAGGCAAGAACTCCTTTCTTTGACTGTTCCATTTTGAACTACTTCAAAATCTTGTCAAGGTATGTACTTATTGAAAAATCTTATCAAGCGTCTTGATATATCTCTATAGATCTTGATGCTCAATATGTAAGCAACTTCACCAAGGACTTTCTTTGAAAATACTCCTTTCAAACACTCCTTTATGCTTTCCAACAAATTCTACATCATTTCCGATCAACAATATGTCATTCACATATACTTATCAGAAAGGCTGTAGTGCTCCCACTCACTTTCTTGTAAGTACATGCTTCTCCAAAAGTCTGTATAAAACTATATGCTTTGATCAACTCATCAAAGCATATATTCCAACTCCGAGATGCTTGCACCGGTCCATAGATGGATCACTAGAGCTTGCACACTTTGTTAGCACCTTTAGGATCGACAAAACCTTCTGGTTGCATCACATACAACTCTTCCTTAATAAATCCATTAAGGAATGTAGTTTTGACATCCATTTACCAGATTTCATAAAATGCGGCAATTGCTAACATGATTCGGACAGACTTAAGCATCGATACGAGTGAGAAAATCTCATCATATTCAACACTTTGAACTTGTCAAAAACCTTTTTCGACAATTCGAGCTTTGTAGATAGTAACACTACCATCAGCGTCCGTCTTCCTCTTGAAGATCCATTTATTCTCTATGGCTCTCTGATCACCGGGCAAGCCCAACCAATTCCACACTTTGTTCTTATACATGGATCCCATCTCAGATTTCATGGCCTCAAACCATTTCACGGAATCTGGGCTCATCATCGCTTACTCATAGTTCGTAGGTTCGTCATGGTCTAGTAACATGACTTCTAGAACAGGATTACCGTATCACCTTGGTGCGTAACGTACTTTGGTTGACCTACGAGGTTCGGTAGTAACTTGATCTGAAGTTTCATGATCATCATCATTAACTTCCTCACTAATTGGTGTAGGCATCACTGGAACTGATTTTTGTGATGAACCATTTTCCAATTCGGGAGAAGGTACAACTACCTCATCAAGTTCTACTTTCCTCCCACTCACTTCTTTCGAGAGAAACTCCTTCTCTAGAAAGGATGCATTCTTAGCAATGAAAATCTTGCCTTCGGATCTGTGATAGAAGGTGTACCCAACAGTTTCTTTTGGGTATCCTATGAAGACACATTTCTCCGATTTGGGTTTGAGCTTATCAGGTTGAAGCTTTTTCACATAAGCATCGCAGCCGCAAACTTTAAGAAACGACATCTTAGATTTCTTGCCAAACCACAGTTCTTATGGTATCGTCTCAACGGATTTAGATGGTGCCCTATTTAACGTGAATGCACCTGTCTCTAATGCATAACCCCAAAACGATAGTGGTAAATCGGTAAGAGATATCATAGATCGCACCATATCCAATATAGTACGGAACGACATTCGGACACACCATTACGCTGTGGTGTTCCAGGTGGCGTGAGTTGTGAAACAATTCCACATTGTTTCTAATGAAGACCAAACTCATAACTCAAATATTCACCGCCACGATCAGATCGTAGAAACTTTATTTTCTTGTTACAATGATTTTCCACTTCACTCTGAAATTCTTTGAACTTTTCAAATGTTTCAGACTTATGTTTCATCAAGTAGATATACCTATATCTGCTCAAATCAACTGTGAAGGTTAGAAAATAGCGATACCTGCCACGAGCCTCAACACTCATCGAACCGCATACATCGGTATGTATTATTTCCAATAAGTCGGTGGCTCACTCCATTGTTCCGGAGAACGGAGTCTTAGTCATCTTGCCCATGAGGCATGGTTCGCAAGCATCAAATGATTCATAATCAAGTGATTCCAAAAGCCCATCTACCAATATGATCAAAATGGTAGTGCCACAAATATGTTGCACTATCATTATCAACTTTGCATCTTTTGGCATCAATATTATGAGTATGTGTATCGCTATGATCGAGATTCAATAAACCATTTACATTGGGTGTATGACCATAGAAGGTTTTATTCATGTAAATAGAACAACAATTATTCTCTGACTTAAATGAATAACCGTATCGCAGTAAACATGATCCAATCATATTCATGCTCAACGCAAACACCAAATAATGTTTATTTAGGTCCAACACTAATCTTGAAGATAGAGGGAGTGTGCGATAGTGATCTTATCAACCTTGGAATCACTTCCAACACACATCGTCACCTCGCCCTTAACTATCCTCTGTTCATTTTGCAAATCCTGTTTTGAGTTACTAATCTTAGCAACTGAACCGGTATCAAATACTGAGGGAGTCCTGGATTAGGGGGTATCCGGACAGCCGGATTATATCCTTTGGCCAGACTGTTCGACTATGGCGATACAAGATTGAAGACTTCGTCCCGTGTCCGGATGGTACTCTCGTTGGCATGGAAGGCAAGCTTGGCAATACAGATATGTAGATCTCCTTCCTTGTAACCGACTCTGTGTAATCCTAGCCCCCTCTGGTGTCTATATAAACCGGAGGGTTTTAGTCCGTAGGACAACATACAATCATACCATAGGCTAGCTTCTAGTGTTTAGCCTCTCTGATCTTGTGGTAGATCAACTCCTGTACTACTCATATTATTAAGAATAATCAAGCATGACGTAGGGTTTTACCTCCACAAGAGGGCCCGAACCTGGGTAAAACATCGTGTCCCCTGCCTCCTGTTACCATCCGCCTTAGACGCATAGTTCGGGACCCCCCTACCCGAGATCTGCCGGTTTTGACACCGACATTGGTGCTTTCATTGAGAGTTCCACTATGCCGTCGCCGTAAGAAAGGATGCCTCGTATCGTTTTTTAAAACAACATTACCGCCGGGGGAGCCCTGGCTGTCAGCCAAACTCTCCGGCTAGGCAGTTTCATCATGACCGCCCGTTCGGCCGCTGCACCGACGATGACTTCTGGGGTCATCAAAAACAGCCTCCACATCGGCTCGGAATTTGCCGAGCAGATGGATCCAATGGAGCTCTGTTCCCTAAACGAGCTCTTGGATCGTATCGTCGCCCTAGGGGTCGCTACAGGCTATGATTGGATTAGGCTTAAACCCGATCAAAGGGAGATTGACTCTCCACTAGTCACCCATCATATTGCGGTGGTGGGGGAACAATGCGGCGATTCTTCCTCTATCTTGAGGACTAACTATGTCCGGATTCCTGAACTCTCCGAGCCGGATACCCGTTTATGGGAGAACATCACCCAAGCCCTAAACCTAGAGTCAGGTAGCGGGCAAGACTTATCGGGCAACATCCCGGAATCCGAACTTCCAAGATCGGAAACTCCTCGGCCCATGGGTCTTAGATCGGGTAGGGGTTCGGACTCAAATCCACCCACCCACCCAGACATAAACGATCTTTCCCACATCAGGCAAGAGCCCCATGAAACAATACATCATTATTGGGCCAGATTCCTCCTTGTGATTAACAAGGTTAAGGACTGTCGCGAGGAAGACGCAGTCTCATTTTTCTACAATAATTGCACGGACAAGGGAATCCTCAACGCCTTAAGTCGCCGTGACATATCACGCTTCGCTGACTTGGCATCCATAGTACGAAAGTACTGTGTGATGGAAAGCGCCTGGAAAACCGAAACGAAATTTTGGGATAATCCGGCTCGGAATATACACCCAGTCCGAAGTAAAAGGGTGCACTATCATAAGACACCCGAGTTAGTTACAAAGAAACAAAAACCCTTTACCGGGCATGGAACCGTATTGGAGGGATGGCTCAACGGCCCCTGCGAAATTCATAGTACATCGGATACCACACCAACACACAGCCATAGAGCATGTTGGGTACTCCGGCAGGTGGCCAAAAGTGGTGAGGATCTTCTCATCCCAAATACCATAGAACATCATCCCGTGGATAACAATACGGTATTATCAGTCTTCGAAACCTTCGCATCAAATAATAGGCGCAAGCGAACACTCTGCAGCCTTGCTGAAATCTGCCACGTGGCAACAATGAATCCATGGAGTGACACGGCTATTACCTTCAATGCCAGTGACGAACCTAAATTCCGAACAGCCCGAGCACTAGCTGCACTAGTCCTCAGTCCAATTGTGGACGACTTTCGACTCACCAAAGTACTCATGGACGGCGGCAGTGGATTGAACCTCATCTATGAGGAAACTCTTCAAAAAATGGAAATAGACTGGAACCGCATTGAGCAAAGCAGCACAACATTCAGAGGAATCATCCCCTGTCAGGAAGCACGCTGTGCTGGCAAAATCACACTAGATGTGGTATTCGGCACACCGGAGAACTATAGGTCCGAAGAAATTATATTCCAAGTGGCCCCATTCAGTAGTGGATACCACGCCATTTTAGGACGGGAGGCGTTCACAATCTTCCAAGCCATACCCCATTATGGGTACATGAAGCTCAAAATGCATGGGCCCAACGGAATCATCACTCTTGCCAGTGATCCGGACACAGCACTCCGCGCCGAAAACAAAACAGCCGCATTGGCCCTCGAGGCATTGTCCGAAGCCCTTTCGGCCGAGGAGTTAACTGTGCTATGCTCCACAGTGGACAGGGATGACGTGATACTTGAAAAGAGATCCAAGTCCACCTCTTTTAAACCAGCGGATGAAATAGTGAAATTCCAAGTCCACCCAACGGACCCTACAAAAACAGCCTCCATCGGGGCACAGCTAAACCCCGCTGTGGATGCCGCACTATGAGAGTTCCTGCACAAGAGTTGGGACATATTCTCCTGGCACCCCTCAGACATGCCAGGAATCCCACGTAGGCTGGCCGAGCACAGCCTCAATATTCTAAAGGGATTCAAGCTGGTCAAGCAGACTCTTCGGTGTTTCTCAGAACTTAAGAAACATGCTATGGGAGAAGAACTAGCCAAGTTATTAGAGGCCGGATTCATTAGAGAAATAAAACACCCGGACTGGCTAGCAAACCTGGTGATGGTACCAAAGAATAACAAATCCTGGCGCCTTTGTGTCGATTTTAAGGACCTCAACAAGTCCTGCCCAAAGGATCCCTTCCCCCTCCCCCGCGTTGATCAAATTATCGATGCTACTGCAGGACACGAGTCATTGTGTTTCCTCGACGCATACTCCGGCTACCACCAAATCAAGATGGCGGAGTCTGACCAAGACGCAACGACATTTATCACACCATACGACCCCTTCTGTTTCAATGCAATGCCTTTCGGGCTCAAAAACGCCGGTGCAACATATCAGCGCATGATTCAGACATGTCTGGAGAAACAGATCAGCAAAACAGTAGAGGCATACATAGATGATGTGGTCGTCAAAACCAAGCACGTCGACTCTCTAATAGACGACTTGAGGCTCACATTCGACAACCTCTGAAAATACGACATCAAGCTCAATCCGGAAAAATGCATTTTTGACTTACCAACCAGAAAGCTCCTGGGCTTCATTGTCTCTAGTAGAGGAATTGAAGCTAATCCGACCAAAATCCGAGCTCTGTCATAGTTGGCTACCCCAACAGAACTCAAACAAATCCAGAAATTAACTGGATGTGTGGTGGCTCTAAGCCGCTTTATCTCCCGCTTAGGAGAAAAGGCATTACCCCTTTATCGCCTCCTTCGGCGCACCGAACACTTCGAGTGGACGGACGCTGCCACAGCCGGATTGAAGAAATAAAAGCCATACTAGCAACCAACCCAATCCTGGCCGCGCCAAACATCGGCGAACCATTGTTGTTGTACATTGTGGCAACACATCAGGTTGTAAGCACAGTGCTCGTCGTCGAACGAGAAGCGGACGGACATAAATCCCCCCTTCAAAAGCCAGTATATTATGTATCCACTGTCCTCACTCCATGCAAGTCATGGTACCCACATTATCAAAAGATAGCCTATGTGGTATTCATGGCATCCTGGAAGCTGCGACACTACTTTCAAGAGTGTTCGATTACAGTAGCCTCGGAAGTGCCACTTAATGATATTATAAACAACCGCGATGCAACGGGCCGGATTGCCAAATGGGCCATTGAGCTCCACCCGTTCAACATAACATACAAACTCCGGCGAGCCATTAAATCGCAAGTATTGGCCGACTTTGTCGCCGAATGGACGGAAGCTAAACTACCTAAAGAGTATGGCGCATACTCCAATTGGATCATGCACTTCGACGGCTCCAAAATGCTGGCTGGTCTGGGGGCTGGCGTCGTCCTGACGTCCCCGACCAGAGATATAGTCCAATACATATTGTAGATACTGTATACAGACTCCAACAACGTAGCCGAATACGAAGCCCTGTTACATGGTCTTCGGATGGCAGTTTCCATGGGCATTCAATGCCTGGAGGTGCGTGGGGATTCGAACCTCGCAATATCCCAAATAAATGGAGACTTCGATGTCAAGGACCCGAAGATGGCGGCCTATTGAAACGCCATCCTAAATATGTCAACTCAGTTCGAGGGGCTATAATTTCACCATGTGGCTCGGGAAAACAATCAGGCGGCGGATATCCTCGCCCGCATCGGCGCAAAATGTGATGCGACCCCCCAACATCTTTTTGGAGAGGTTGTTTAAGCCATCCGTGGTATGGGAAGGGGACACCGGTAACAATAGTTCATACACGACCAAAATACTCGATACCGAACACTCTAACATAATCGGAGGCTCTGCCACCGAAATAACACCTTCAGCCCACGTAATAATGGCCATGATCGCCTTGTGGACAGAACCATTCCTGGCCTACCTAACTAGGCAGCAACTTCTCGAGGACCAAAATGAGGCACGCTGCATAGTGCGGTGATCTAAAGCCTACAGGGTCCACGAGGGAGAGCTGTATAAAAAAAGTACTACCGGAATCCTTCAAAGATGCATCTCCGGAGAGGAAGGGCGGAAGATTTTGGCAGAAATTCACGCCGGACTCGGCGGCCACCACGCCGCAGCCCGGGCCCTTGTAAGCAAGGCCTTCCGTACAGGTTTTTATTGGCCGACGGCCCGGGCAGGCGCACAGGACTTGGTCCAACGGTGCGTCGGTTGCCAGCTTTTTGCAAACCAAAGCCACATGCCACCCACCGCCCTCCAAACAATCCCCATTACCTGGCCCTTCACGGTCTGGGGGCTTGACATGGTTGGACCCCTTAAAGGGGGAACCCATAAGAAAAATACTTAATGGTCATGGTGGATAAATTCACCAAATGGATAGAAGCCAAACCTGTTAAAACGGCCAAATCCAGACCGGTGATAGACTTCATGTCCGGGGTTGTTCACCGTTATGGAGTCTCCCACAGCATCATCACTGACAACGGCACGAACTTCATGGCCGACGAGGTAACACTCTGGTGCAGCAACATGGGCATCAAGCTCGATTATGCTTCAGTCTATCACCCACAAACCAATGGCCAAGTTGAGCGAGCAAATGGTCTTATCATGAGCGGCATTAAACCTAGACTAGTGCGGTGCTTAAAGGAGTCTAACACACGCAGGGTAGAGGAGCTCAACTTCGTACTCTGGGGGCTGCGGACCACGCCAAATCATACTACCGGATACACACCCTTCTTTATGGTGTACGGTGCAGAGGCGGTTCTGCCCTGCGACATAATTCATGACTCACCTCGAGTGCGCATGTACGAAGAAAGAGAAGTCGAGCTCGATCGGCAGGATAGTCTGGACACCCTGGAGGAGGAGCGCGACGTGGCAAAAGCCCGTTCCGCATTCTATCAGCAACAGGCTCGCAGATACCAAAGCAGAGTAGTACGGGCCAAAACTTATAACGTTGGCGAGTTAGTTCTATGCCTGCCGGAGAAGAAAAAAACCAAGCTCGAGCCCAAATGGGAAGGTCCCTTCATTATTTACCAAGTGCTAACGGGTGGAGTGTACCGTCTGCGGGATGCATCGAATAATCGACTTGAGCCGAACCGATGGAACGCATCCAGACTCCGAAGATTCTACGCCTAGCGCCGGACTCTATGTTCGTCTCTTTCCTCTGTCCTTTTTTTGCATATACATTATCTGTCTTTTTTCTCTTTCTTCCTTTTATTCTTTCTCAAGGCCTTCAAGGGCCAACTTGTGCCTCACTTGCACACTATAGACGCGCTAACCGCGCTCATTATACCTGGGGGCTTCTTACACAGAAGCTTAATTATTTATCTGGGCTTCGTGCCCCGCACATGTGTTATTCTTTCACATGTACCTTTTCTTCGGCATTATATGCATCAATATGACTTAAGTTTTGCCCAAGCTGGGTTGCCTGGCTCTTGTATTTATGCCCTAAGTTCCCGTTAATTCGGCTAGGGCATAAGGGGAGCACCTCTGCAATTGTTACTGCTGGGTCAGCCGGATGTGAACCTCAGACTGGGTGAAGCCGAAAGCTAGCGTTCTTAAGGGCATATTCGGTCGGTGAATAAAAGAAGATTTTTTTTTATTTTCCACGTGTGCCCCCAGATGTTTTTGCCTGCGTCTCCTCTCGCAGTCTGGACATGCACTTTAGGGTATGCGTACCCAGGGAAAGGAACCCCTAACGGAACTATTCTCCCTCGAAGATGTTTCTTAATACCCATGTAATATAACATAACTAGTTGGGTACTTGTCTGTTCAAGAACTAATGACTGCTACGCCTGGTTTCCACGCATACCCCGGTTCTTATATAACTAAGCGGGTATTCAGACACACTCCGGAGTATCGGGTCCTGAGGTTGAAGCGAAAAGGTCCGCCATGACAAATGATTTACAATCCGGCTAGAAGGCATTATATATGTCACTTTAATTACATAGTCATGTAGACTGACTAAATTCCTCTTCTATACCATCCAACAGGCTGTCTAGCCTACAATCCTGTTGGGAATACTTTGCGGCTAATTCTACTTGCCCATACACTAAGCTAACGGGGATCTCTTTCCCATCGGGCCCCACAGGTCCGACCTCGGCCATGTGGTTTGGGTCAGCCTTGGTATACCGCGTCTTCACCATGGCCCAGGCTTCCCTGGCACCTTGACGGCAGGCCGATATCTTCCTTAATTGGAAGCGCCGCCGTGCTCCCTTCAGCTTCTCCGCAAGCTCTCCAATGCCTTCTGGCAAGGAGACGGATGGCCACAAGGCCTGGGCAACACCTTGCATCACCTGCCGAACTTGTTCGTGCAGTCGTGAGAGCTTGGGTAGAAGATCACCCGCAGACCCAGGCATCTCCTCCGCAGGACGACCCGTCAGGATACCCGCAGACATAATTCTGTTAGCCAGCTTCTCCGCCGCCCCCCTTTTTAAGGGTTCATCCAAGCACTTACTGAAAATGCCGCGTCGAAGCCGCTTATTCTCCTTCTCGGAGTCCGCAAGCTGGGCTCGAACATCCTTCAGTTCCACGCTCAGCTTGGTATTGGCGTCTTGGAGATTGTTTTTCTCCCACCTGACCTCAGTCAGCACTCGTTCGCCAGCCTTTAGCTGTCGTACGACATGCTGGTCCTCCGGATTCTCTCTGGATTCATCTGCAATATCTATTGTTAGATCTGCAGCCACACCGCACACTATATGGTACCTATCATTCTTTGAAAGAAATGTTACCAGCTGGGGTCTTTTTAGGTTCCTTCAATGCGGCAACGGCGGCCCGAAGTTGGGTCTTGCATTCCTCCAGCTACTGTGACAGTCGAGTATTCTTCTCTGTAAGAACCTGCACAATAGATGATCCTAAATCAGTTCTGCTAACTGTTTCAAGTCTTAGGGGCTACTGATACATATAATCGTCAGATTTGCTTACCCGTACATCCCTTACAAGCTGGTCCGTGGCTCTGGCTAGACCATTTTGAGCAGAACGGAGGTACGCGTCTCCAGAATTGAAGGCATCAAATGCCTCTGGTGAGAAGCAAGCGTCACGGAGTACGGCCCGGCGACGCCTATGATTCATGGCGCTCCCCGATTATGAATTTGTAGCGGATAGTCTATCCGCATCCTCTGTAGGGGGAGTATCCGGCGTCCGCCCCATGTCGGCTTCCGCCTCTATGTCCCGTCCTGGAGCCCGACTGGTGGAAGCATGATCAGCAGCCTCAACGGACATATTCCGGCGAGCGTTTTTTCTGTTAAAGAAACATGGACATCATTACATTTTGAGAAAGATAACAACCACGGAGCAGTTTTTTTTTCATACCTCTGCGCCGGCGTCTCCGTCCTGACCGCCTTCCTTTTTGGCCTACCCGGCCTCGATGCCTCTTGTTGGCGAGTTGCTGCGGATTCGGCACAGCATCCCGAATGCCTTCCATGTAAAACATCATACGTATATGGTAGGTGAAGTATCTAAAAGGGATCCTAGTTTTTGGAGTTGGGATTTTGTTTTTTCTTACGAGCGATGCAGGGAGCAATCCAGGATAGTCGGCCGTAATGGCCACCATGGCGTCATCACAGCTCAATTGATAGAACTGCCGGTCTATCAGCTCCGTGGAGCCCTCAGGAGGAAGACAACAGAGAAGTCCTTTACCTGCTGAACCAGATTAAAGCGCTGGCTCAATCAGGATTGACAGTAATCTAGGTTATGTCAATATTCATAATGCGGGGAGCGCAACCACTTCAATATCGAGGGCACCCCCTGTGGTGTTTTAATGGCGAAGATGAGTCCACCCATTGCGGGTGTAAGGGTCCGGACAACGCTGCCGCTTTAGCAAAAGTTCTGTCCGAATAGTTCAAGGGGGAGGAAGAGGAGTTCATCCGCATCAAGCCACGGGATGGATTCTCCATGTACAACCCTCCAAGCTGGGTGAGTTATATCTCCTTACTCCCATTCTTCCCGCATTCTTTGTCGTAGGTACTCACATTGCCATTTTGCGGCAGGAACTGCGAAAAGCCATAAGGGAGGTCAGCAGCCCATCTCCACAACTAGAGGACCCTGACCGGGCTCTCGATCCCGGACTCAAAGAAGATACGGACATATTCGTGGAGCTGATAGACCGGCAGTTCTATCAATTAAGCTGCGATGACGCCATGGTGGCCATTACGGCCGACTATCCCAGACTGCTTCCTGCGTCGCACGTAAGAAAAACAAAAAATCCCAACTCCAAAAACTAGGATCCCCTTTTAGACACTTCACCTACCATATACATATGGTGTTTTTACAGGGAAGGCATTCGGGACGCCATGCCGAACCCGCAGCAACTCGCCAACAAGAGGCACCGAGGCTGGGTAGGCCAAAAAGGAAGGCGGTCAGGACGGAGATGCCGGCGCAGAGGTATGACAGAAACCCCGCTCCATGGTTGTCGACTTTCTTGAAATGTAATGACGTCCATGTTTCTTTAACAGAAAAAACGCTCGCCGGAATATGTTCGATGAGGCTGCCGATCATGCTTCCACCAGTCGGGCTCCAGGACCAGACATAGAGGCAGAAGCCGACATGGGGCGGACGCCGGATACTCCCCCTACAGAGGATGCGGATAGGCTATCCGCTACAAATTCAGAAGTGGAGAGCGCCATGAATCATAGGCGTCGCCGGGCCGTACTCCGCGACGCTTGCTTCTCACCGGAGGCATTTGATGCCTTCAATTCTGGAGAGGCGTACCCCCGTGCTGCTCAAAATGGTCTAGCCAGAGCCACAGACCAGTATGTAAAGGATGTACGGGTAAGCAAACATGACGATTATATGTATCAGTAGCCCCTCAGACTTGAAATAGTTAGCAGAACTGATTTAAGGATCATCTTATTGTGCAGGTTCTTACAGAGAAGAATAGTCGACTGTCACAGGAGCTGGAGGAATGCAAGACCCAACTTTGGGCCGCTGTTGCCGCATTGAAGGAACCTAAAAAGTCCCCAGCTGGTAACATTTCTTTCAAAGAATGATAGGTACCATATAGCGTGCGGCATGGCTGCAGATCTAATAATAGATGTTGCAGATGAATCCGGAGAGAATCTAGAGGAGCAGCATGCTGTACGACAGCTAAAGGCTGGCGAACGCGTGCTGACTGAGGTCAGGCGGGAGAAAAACAATCTCCAAGACGCCAATACCATGCTGAGCGTGGAACTAAAAGATGTTCGAGCCCAGCTTGCGGACTCCGAGAAGGAGAATAAGCGGCTTCGACGCGGTATATTCAGTAAGTGCTTGAACGAACCCTTAAAAAAGGGGACAGCGGAGAAGCCGGCTAACAGAGTTATGTCTGCAGGTATCCTGACGGGTCGCCCCGCGGAGGAGATGCCCGGGTCTGCGGGTGATCTTCTATCCGAGCTCTCACAACTACACGAACAAGTTCGGCAGGTGATGCAAGGTATTGCCTAGGCCTTGTGGCCATCCGTCTCCCTCCCAGAAGGCGCTGGAGAGCTTGTGGAGAAGCTCAAGGGAGCGCGGCGGCACTTCCGATTATGGAAGATATCTGCCTGCCATCAAGGTGCCAGGGAAGCCTGGGCCATGGTGAAGACGCGGTATACCAAGGCTGACCCAAATCACATGGCCGAGGTCGGACCTGTGGGGCCCGACAGGAAAGAGATCCCCGTTAGCTTAGTCTATGATCAAGTAGAATTAGCCGCAAAGTATTCCCAATAGGATTGTAGGCTAGACCGCCTGTTGGATGGTATAGAAGAGGAATTTAGTCAGTCTACATGACTATGTAATTAAAGTGACATGTATAATGCCTTCTAGCCGGATTGTAGATCATTTGTCATGGCGGACCTTTTTGCTTCAACCTCGGGACCTGATAGTCTAGTGTATCTGAATACCCGCTCAGTTATATAAGAATCGGGGTATGCATGGAGACCAGGCGTAGGGGTCATTAGTGCTTGAACAGACAAATGCCCAAGTAGTTATGTTATATTACATGGGTAGTAAGAAACATCTTCCAGGGAGAATAATTCCATTAAGGGTTCCTTTCCCTGGGTACGCATGCCCTAAAGTGCATGTCCGGACTGCGAGAGGAAACACAAGAAAAAACATCTGGGGGCACATATGGAAAATAAATAAAAATCATCTTTTGTTCACCGACCGAATATTCTCTTAAGAACGCTAACTTTTGGCTTCACCCAGTCTGAGGTACACATCCGGCTGACCCGGCAGTAACAATCGCAGAGGTGCTCCCCTTATGCCCTAGCCGAATTAACGGGAACGTAGGGCATAAATACAAGAGCCAGGCAACCCAGCTTGGCCAAAACTGAGGTCATATCGATGCATATAATGGCGAAGAAAAGGTACATGCAGAAGAATAACACATGTGCTGGGCATGAAGCCCAGATAGATAATTAAGCTTCTGTGTAAGAAGCCCAAAGGTAAAATGAGCATGGTTAGCGCATCTATAGTGTGCAGGCGAGGCACAAGTTGGCCCTTGAAGGCCTTGAGAAAGAATAAAAGAAAGAAAGAGAAAAAAGATAGATAATATATATTCAAAAAATGGACAGATGAAGGAGACGAACATAGAGTCCGGTGCTAGGCATAGAATCTACGGAGCCTGGCTGCGTTCCATGGGTTCGGCTCAAGTCGATTATCCGAAGCATCCCGCATACGGTATGCTCCACCGGTCAGAACTTGGTCAATAATGAAGGGACCTTCCCATTTGGGCTCGAGCTTGGTATTTTTCTTCTCCGGCAGGCGTAGAACTAACTCACCAACATTATAAGTTTTGGCCCATACTTCTCTGCTTTGGTATCTGCGAGCCTGTTGCTGATAGAATGCGGAACGGGCTTTTGCCACATCGTGCTCCTCCTCTAGGGTGTCCAGACCGTCCTGCCGATCGAGCTTGGCTTCTCTTTCTTCGTACATGCACACTCGAGGTGAGTCATGAATTATGTCGCAGGGCAGAACTGCCTCTGTGCCGTACACCATAAAGAAGGGTGTATATCCGGTACTACGATTCGGCGTGGTCCGCAGCCCCCAGAGTACGAAGTCGAGCTCCTCTACCCGGTGCGTGTTAGACTCCGTTAAGGACCGCACTAATCTGGGTTTAATGCCGCTCATGATAAGACCATTTGCTCGCTCAACTTGGCCGTTGGTTTGTGGGTGATAGACGAAAGCATAATCGAGCTTGATGCCCATGTTGCTGCACCAGAGTTTTACCTCGTCGGTCGTGAAGTTCGTGCCGTTGTCAGTGATGATGCTGTGGGGGACGCCATAACGGTGTACAACCCCGGATATGAAGTCTATCACCAGTCCGGATTCAGCTGTTTTAACAGGTTTGGCTTCTATCCATTTGGTGAATTTATCCACCATGACCAGTAAGTATTTTTTCTTATGGGTTCCCCCTTAAGGGGTCCGACCATGTCAAGCCCCCAAACCGCGAAGGGCCAGGTGATGGGGATTGTTTGGAGGGCGGTGGGTGGCACATGGCTTTGGTTTGCAAAAAGCTGGCAACCGCGCAGCGTTGGACCAAGTCTTGTGCGTCTGCCCTGTCCATCGGCCAATAAAACCCTGTATGGAAGGCCTTGCTTACGGGGGCCCGGGCTGCGGCATGGTGGCCGCCGAGTCCGGCGTGAATTTCTGCGAAAAGCTTCCGCCCTTCCTCTTCGGAGATGCACCTTTGAAGGACTCTAGTAGTGCTTTTTTTATACAGCTCTCCCTCGTGGACCCTGTAGGCTTTAGATCGCCGCACTATGCAGCGTGCCTCATTTTGGTCCTCGGGGAGTTCCTGCCTAGTTAGGTAGGCCAGGAATGGTTCTGTCCACAGGGCAATGATGTCCATTATTACGTGGGCTGAAGGTGTTATTTCGGTGGCGGAGCCTCCGATTATGTCAGAGTGGTCGGTATCGGGCATTTTGGCCGGGTCCGGACTATTGTTACCGGTGTCCCCTTCCCATACTATGGATGGCTTAAACAACCTCTCCAAAAAGATGTT
>NC_041384.1:381501638-381543918 GCF_002162155.2 Triticum dicoccoides
GATGCGGGCAAGGATATCCGCCGCCTGATTGTTTTCCCGAGCCACATGGTGAAATTCGAGCCCCTCGAACCGAGCTGACATCTTTAGGACGGTGTTTCGATAGGCCGCCATCCTCGGATCCTTGGCATCGAAGTCTCCATTTATTTGGGATATTGCGAGGATCAAATCCCCACGCACCTCCAGGCATTGAATGCCCATGGAAACTGCCATCCGAAGACCATGTAACAGGGCTTCGTATTCGGCTGCGTTGTTGGAGTCTGTATACAATATCTGCAATACATATTGAACTGTATCTCCGGTTGGGGACATCAGGACGACGCCAGCCCCCAGACCAGCCAGCATTTTAGAGCTGTCAAAGTGCATGATCCAATTGGAGTATGCGCCGTACTCTTTAGGGAGTTTGGCTTCCGTCCATTCGGCGACAAAGTCGGCCAATACTTGCGATTTAATGGCTCATCGAGGTTTGTATGTTATGTCAAACGGGAGGAGCTCAATGGCCCATTTGGCAATCCGGCCCGTAGCGTCGCGGTTGTTTATAATATCATTAAGTGGCACTTCTGAGGCTACTGTAATCGAACACTCTTGAAAGTAGTGTCGCAGCTTCCGGGATAATGTGGGTACCATGATTTGCATGGAGTGAGGATAGTGGATACATAGTATACCGGCTTTTGAAGAGGGAATTTATGTCCGTCAGCTTCTCGTTCGACGACGAGCACTGCGCTTACAACTTGATGAGTTGCCGCAATGTACAACAACATTGGTTCGCCGATGTTTGGCGCGACCAGGATTGGGTTGGTTGCCAGTATGGCTTTTATTTCTTCCAATCCGGCTATTGCAGCGTCCGTCCACTCGAAGTGTTCGGTGCGCCGAAGGAGGCGTTAAAGGGGTAATGCCTTTGCTCCTAAGCGGGAGATAAAGCGGCTTAGAGCCGCCACACATCCAGTTAGTTTCTGGATTTGTTTGAGGTCCGTTGGGATAGCCAACTGTGACAGAGCTCGGATTTTGGCCGGATTAGCTTCAATTCCTCTACTAGAGACAATGAAGCCCAGGGGCTTTCCGGCTGGTACGCCGAAAATGCATTTTTCCGGATTGAGCTTGATGTCGTATGTTCGGAGGTTGTTTGGTTTTAATGACCACATCATCTACGTATGCCTCTACTGTTTTGTCGATCTGTTTCTCTAGACATGTCTGGATCATGCGCTGATATGTTGCGCTGGTGTTTTTGAGCCCAAAAGGCATTGTGTTGAAAAAGAAGGGGCTGTATGGTGTGCTAAATGCCGTTTCGGCTTGGTCGGACTCCGCCATCTTAATTTGGTGGTAGCCAGAGTATGCGTCGAGGAAACACAATGACTCGTGTCCTGCAGTAGCATCGATAATTTGATCAATGCGGGGGATGGGGAAGGGATCCTTTGGGCAAGCCTTGTTGAGGTCCTTGAAATCGACACATAGGCGCCAGGATTTTTCCTTCTTTGGTACCATCACCAGGTTTGCTAGGCAGTCCGGGTGTTTTATTTCTCTAATGAATCTGGCCTCCAATAGCTTGGCTAGTTCTTCTCCCATAGCTTGTCTCTTAGGTTCAGAGAAACACCGAAGAGCCTGCTTGACTGGATTGAATCCCTTAAGAATATTGAGGCTATGCTCGGCCAGCCTGCGTGGGATTCCTGGCATGTCTGAGGGGTGCCAGGCGAATATATCCCAATTCTCGCGCAGGAACTCTCGTAGTGCGGCGTCCACGGCGGGGTTTAACTGTGCCCTGATGGAGGCTGTTTTTGTAGGGTCCATTGGGTGGACTTGGAATTTGACTATTTCATCCGCTGGTTTAAAAGATGTGGACTTGGATCTCTTGTCAAGTATCACGTCATCACTGTCTATTGTGGAGTGCAGCGCGGTTAATTCCTTGGCCGAAAGGGCTTCGGATAATGCCTCGAGGGCCAATGCTGCTTTTTTGTTTTCAGCGTGGAGTGCTGTGTCCGGATCACTAGCGAGAGTGATGACATTGGGCCCGAGCATTTTGAGCTTCATGTACCCATAATGGGGTATGGCTTGGAAGATCATGAACGCTTCCCGTCCTAAAAGGGCGTGGTATCCACTAGTGAACGGGGCCACTTGGAATGTAATTTCTTCGGACCTATAGTTCTCTGGCGTGCCGAATACCACATCTAGTGTGATTTTCCTAGCACAACATGCTTCCAGACTGGGGATGATTCCTCTGAAGGTTGTGCTGCTTTGCTCAATGCGGTTCCAGTCTATTTCCATTTTTTGAAGGGTTTCCTCATAGACGAGGTTCAATCCACTGCCGCCGCCCATGAGTACTTTGGTGAGTCGAAAGCCGTCCATAATTTGACTGAGGACCAGTGCAGCTGGTGCTCGGGCTGTTCGGAATTTAGGTTCGTCACTAGCATTGAAGGTAATAGCCGTGTCACTCCATGGATTTATTGCTGCCATGTGGCAGATTTCGGCGAGGCTGCGGAGTGTTCGCTTGCGCCTATTATTTGATGTGAAGGTTTCAAAGACTGTTAGTACTATATTGTTATCCATGGGATGGTGCTCTGTGGTATTTGGGATGAGAAGATCCTCGCCACTTTTGGCCACCTGTCGGAGTATCCAACATGCTCTAAGGCTGTGTGTTGGTATGGTATCCGCTGTACTATGAATTTTGCAGGGTCCGTTAAGCCATCCCTCCAATACGGTTCCATGCCCTGAAGAGGGTTTTTGTTTCTTTGTAACTAACTCAGGTGGCTTATGATAGTGCACCCTTTTAGTTCGGACTGGGTGTATATTCCGAGCCGGATTATCCCAAAATTTCTTTTCGGTTTTCCAGGCGCTTTCCATCGCACAGTACTTTCGTACTATGGACGCCAAGTCAGCGAAGCGTGATACGTCACGGAGACTCAAGGCGTTAAGGATTCCCTTGTCCATGCAATTATTGCAGAAAAATGAGACTGCATCTTCCTCGCGACAGTCCTTGACCTTGTTCATCACAAGGAGGAATTTGGCCCAATAATGATGTACTATTTCATGGGGCTCTTGTCTGATGTGGGAAAGATCGTTTATGTCTGGGTGGGTGGGTGGAATTGGGTCCGAACCCCTACCCGATCTGAGACCCAGGGGCCGAGGTGTTTCTAATCTTGGAATTTAGGGTTCCGGGATGTTGCCCGATAAGTCTGGCCCACTTCCTGACTCTAGGTTTAGGGCTTGGGTGGTGTCCTCCCGTAAACGGGTATCCGGCTTCGAGAGCTCAGGAATCCGGACATAGTTAGTGATACGTCTCCAACGTATCTATAATTTTTTATTGCTCCATGCTATATTATCTACTGTTTTGGACTATATTGGGCTTTATTTTCCACTTTTATATTATTTTTGGGACTAACCTATTAACCGGAGGCCCAGCCCAGAATTGCTGTTTTTTTTGCCTATTTCAGTATTTCGGAGAAGCAGAATATAAACGGAGTCCAAACAGAATAAAACCTTCAGGAACGTGATTTTCTCACCGAACGTGATCCAGGAGACTTGGACCCAACTCCAAGGAGTCATAGAGGCGGTCACAAGGGTGGGGGCGCGCCCCTGCCTCGTGGGCCCCTCGGTGCTCCACCGACGTACTCCTTCCTCCTATATATACCTACGTACCCCCAAACGATCAGAGGAGGAGCCAAAAACCTAATTCCACCACCGCAACTTTCTGTTTCCACGAGATCCCATCTTGGGGCCTGTTCCGGAGCCCCGCCGGAGAGCGCTGTCATCACGGAGGGCTTCTACATCATCATAGCCTCTCCGATGAAGTGTGAGTAGTTTACTTCAGACCTTCGGGTCCATAATTAGTAGCTAGATGGCTTCTTCTCTCTTTTTGGATCTCAATACAAAGTTCCCCCTCTCTCTTGTGGAGATCTATTCGATGTAATCTTCTTTTTGCGGTGTGTTTGTTGAGACTGATGAATTGTGGGTTTATGATCAAGTCTATCTATGAATAATATTTGAATCTTCTCTGAATTCTTTTATGTATGATTGGTTATCTTTGCAAGTCTCTTCGAATTATCCGTTTGGTTTGGCCAACTAGATTGGTAGTTCTTGCCATGGGAGAAGTGCTTAGCTTTGGGTTCGATCTTGTGGTGTCCTTTCCCAGTGACAGAAGGGGCAGCAAGGCACGTATTGCATCGTTGCCATCGAGGATAACAAGATAGGGTTTATTTCATATTGCATGAATTTATCTCTCTACATCATGTCATCTTGCTTAAGGCGTTACTCTGTTTTTAACTTAATACTCTAGATGCATGCTGGATAGCGGTCGATGAGTGGAGTAATAGTAGTAGATGCAGAATCGTTTCGGTCTACTTGTCACGGACGTGATGCCTATATACATGATCATACCTAGATATTCTCATAACTATGCTCAATTTTGTCAATTGCTCAACAGTAATTTGTTCACCCACAGTAGAATACTTATGCTCTTGAGAGAAGCCACTAGTGAAACCTATGGCCCCCGGGTCTATTCTCATCATATCAATCTCCATCACTTTAATCTTGCTTTGCTTTTTTACTTTGCCTTTTACTTTTCACTTTGCATCTCTATACCAAAAATACCAAAAATATTATATCTATCAGATCTCACTCTCGTAAGTGACCATGAAGGGATTGACAACCCCTAATCGCGTTGGTTGCGAGTAGCTATCGTTTTGTGCAGGTACGAGGGACTTGAGCGTGGGCTCCTATTGGATTGATACCTTGGTTCTCAAAAACTGAGGGAAATACTTATGCTACTCTGCTGCATCATCCTTTCCTCTTCGGGGAAATCCAACGCGAGCTCAAGAGGTAGCAGTTAGTCCTCAAGATAGAAGAAGAATCACCGCATTGTTCCTCCACCACCGCAACATGATGGGTGACCGGTGGAGAGTTAATCTCCCTTTGATCAGGTTTAAGCCCAATCCGATCATAGTCCGTAGCAACTCCCAAGGCGGCGAAGCCATCCAAGAGCTCGTTTAGGGAAGAGAGCTCCATTGGATCCATCTGCTCGGCGAATTCCGAGCCGACGTGGAGGATGTTTTCGATGACCCGAGAAGTCATCGTCGGGGCAGCAGCCGAACGGGCGGTCATGATGAAACTGCCTAGCCGGAGAGTTTGGCCGACAGCCAGGGCTCCCCCGGCGGTGATGTTGTTTTTAACAACTAGACAGGGCATCCTTCCTTACGGTGACAGTACAGAGGAACTCTCAATGAAAGCACCAATGTCAACATACAAAGTACCCATCACAATCCCTATCTCTCGCATTACATTATTTGCCATTTGTCTCTCATTTTCCTCTCCCCCACTTCACCCTTGCCATTTTTATGCGCCCTCTCTCTATCCTCCCTCTCTATTTGCCTCTTTTTGCCCGCTTGCTTTTTGTTTGCTCGTGTGTTGGATTGCTTGTTTGTCGCGATGGCTCAAGATACTACCAAATTGTGTGACTTCACCAATACCAATAATGATGATTTCCTTAGCACTCCGATTGCTCCTCTTGCCAATACTGAATCTTGTGAAATCCATACTGCTTTGTTGAATCTTGTTATGAAATATCAATTCGCCGGCCTTCCTAGTGAAGATGCCGCTACTCATCTGAATAGCTTCGTTGATTTATGTGATATGCAAAAGAAAAAAGATGTCGATAATGATGTCGTTAAATTGAAGCTATTTCCTTTTTCGCTTAGAGATCGTGCTAAATCTTGGTTTTCGTCTTTGCCTAAAAATAGTATTGATTCTTGGAAAAAGTGTAAAGATGCTTTTATCTCTAAGTATTTCCCTCCCGCTAAGATCATCTCTCTTAGAAACGATATTATGAACTTTAAGCAACTTGATCATGAAAATGTTGCACAAGCTTGGGAGAGAATGAAATTAATGATATGTAATTGCCCTACTCATGGTTTGAATTTGTGGATGATTATACAAATTTTTTACGCCGGATTGAATTTTGCTTCTAGAAATCTTTTAGATTCGGCCGTGGGGGGCACTTTTATGGAAATCACTTTAGGAGATGCTACTAAACTCCTAGATAATATTATGGTTAATTATTCTCAATGGCATACTAAAAGATCTTCTAATAAAAAAGTTCATGCGATAGAAGAAATCAATGTTTTGAGTGGAAAGATGGATGAACTTATGAAATTATATGTTACTAAGAGTGTTTCTTCTGATCCTAATGATATGCCTTTGTCTACTTTGATTGAGAATAACAATGAATCTATGGATGTGAATTTTGTTGGTAGGAATAATTTTGGTAACAACGCTTATAGAGGGAATCTTAATCCTAGGCCATATCCTAGTAATCCTTCTAATAATTATGGGAATTCCTACAACAACTCTTTTGGAAATTATAATAAGATGCCCTCTGAATTTGAGAATAGTGTTAAAGAGTTTATGAATTCACAAAAGAATTTTAATGCTTTGCTTGAAGAGAAATTGCTTAAAGTTGATGATTTGGCTAGGAACGTTGATAGAATTTCTCTTGAGATTGATTCTTTAAAGCTTAGATCTATTCCTCCTAAGCATGATATCAATGAGTCTCTCAAAGCCATGAGAATTTCCATTGATGAGTGCAAGGAAAGAACCGCTAGGATGCGTGCTTCCAAAGATGCCTTTATTAAAGCATGTTCTTCCAATTCCTATGAAAATCAAGATGAAGATCTAAAAGTTATTGATGTGTCTCCTATTAAATCTTTGTTTTGCAATATGAATCTTGATGAAACTGAATATGATCTTCCTTTACCTAGAAGGCGTTCTCTTTAATTGATTTCGAGGAATTTAATTATGATGTTGCTAAACCCACTATATTGGATTTCGAGGAATTTAACTATGAAAGTTTCTCTTTAATTGATTGTATTTCCTTGTTGCAATCCGTGCTAAATTCTCCACATGCTTATAGTCAAAAGAAAGGCTTCACCGAACATATTGTTGATGCCTTGATGCAATCTTATGAAGAAAAACTTGAGTTGAAAGTTTCTATCCCTAGAAAACTCTATAATGAGTGGGAACCAACTATTAAAATTAAAATTAAAAATCATGAGTTTTATGCTTTGTGTGATTTGGGTGCTAGTGTCTCCACTATCCCCAAAACTTTGTGTGATTTGCTAGATTTCCGCATTTTTGATGATTTCTCTCTAAACTTGCATCTTGCGGATTCTACTATTAAGAAACCTATGGGAAGGATTAATGATATTCTTATTGTTGCAAATAAAAATTATGTGCCCGTAGATTTCATTGTTTTTGATATAGATTGCAATCCTTCTTGCCCTATTATTCTTGGTAGACCTTTCCTTAGAACGGTTGGTGCGATTATTGATATGAAGGAAGGGAATATTAGATTTCAATTTCCATTAAAAAAGGGCATGGAACACTTTCCAAGAAAGAAAATAAAATTTCCATATAAAACTATCATGAGAGCCACTTATGGATTGCCTACCAAAGATGGCAATACCTAGATCTATCCTCGCTTTTATGCCTAGCTTGGGGCGTTAAACGATAGCGCTTGTTGGGAGGCAACCCAATTTTATTTTTATTCCTTGCTTTTTGATCCTATTTAGTAATAAATAAATTATTTAGCCTCTGTTTTGGTTGTGCTTTTTGTGTTTAATTAGTGTTTGTGCCAAGTAGAACCGTTGGGAAGACTTGGGGAAAGTCTTGTTGAACTTGCTATAAAAAACAGAAACTTTAGCGCTCACAAGAACTGCTGTCACTTTTATTTTAAGAGTGTTATTTAGTTAATTCTTTTTGAAGATGATTAATATATAAATTTCTCACGTCCAGAAATTTATTTTAGAATTTTTGGGGTTCAGATCTTGCGCTAGCTACAGATTACTACAGACTGTTCTGTTTTTGACAGATTCTGTCTTTTGTGTGTTGTTTGCTTATTTTGATGAATCTATGGTTAGTAAAATAGTTTATAATCCATAGAGAAGTTGGAATACAGTAGGTTTAACACCAATATAAATAAAGAATGAGTTCATTACAGTACCTTGAAGTGGTTTTTTGTTTTCTTTTGCTAACGGAGCTCACGAGTTTTCTACTTTAAGTTTTGTGTTGTGAAGTTTTCAATTTTTGGGTGTACTCTTGTGATGGATTATGGAACAATGAGTGGCAAGAGCCTAAGAATGGGTATGCCCATGTCACCCCCAAGATAATCCAAGGACACCAAAAAGTCAAAGCTTGGGGATGCTCCGGAAGGCATCCCCTCTTTCGTCCACTTCCATCGGTAATTTACTTGGAGCTATATTTTTATTCACCAACATGATATGTGTTTTGCTTGGAGCGTCTTGTATTATTTTTGTATTTGTGTTTTAGTATGCCACAATCATCCTTGCTATACACACCTTTTGAGAGAGCCATACATGAATTAAAATTTGATAGAATACTCTATGTGCTTCACTTATATCTTTTGAGCTAGGTAACTTTGCTCTATGTGCTTCACTTATATCTTTTGAGCGTTATAATTTTGCTCTATTTGCTTCACTTATATCTTTTGAGTGTTATAATTTTGCTCTATGTGCTTCACTTATATCTTTTGAGCGTTATAATTTTGCTCTATGTGCTTCACTTCGATATTTTAGAGCACGGTGGTGGATTTGTTTTAAAGAAACTGTTGATCTCTCATGCTTCATTTAAATTATTTTGAGAGTCTCTTAATAGCATGGTAATTTGCTTAATAATAATATGCTTGGTATTCAAGATTCGTGAAACTTTCTTTTGAGTGTGTTGAATACTATGAGAAGATTGAAGCATGATAATTGTTTTGAGATATGCAGATGATAATATTAGAGTCATGCTAGTTGAGTAGTTGTGAATTTAAAGAATACTTGTGTTAAAGTTTGTGATTTCCGTAGCATGGACGTATGGTGAACCGTTATGTGATGAAGTGAGAGCATGATTTATTTATTGATTGCCTTCCTTATGAGTGGCGGTCGGGGACGAGCGATGGTCTTTTCCTACCAATCTATCCCCCTATGAGCATGCGCGTAATACTTTGCTTTGATAACTTCTAGATTTTTGCAATAAGTATATGAGTTCTTTATGACTAATGTTGAGTCCATGGATTATACGCACTCTCACCCTTCCACCTTTGCTAGCCTCTCTAATACCGTGCACTTTTCGCCGGTATCATACACCTACCATATACCTTCCTCAAAACAGCCACCATACCTACCTATTATGGCATTTCCATAGCCATTCCGAGATATATTGCCATGCAAATTTCCACCGTTTCGTTTATTATGACACACTCCATCATTATCATATTGCATATCCCGATACACCGCCGGAGGCATTCATATAGAGTCATATTTTGTTCTAAGTATCGAGTTGTAATTGTTGAGTTGTAAGAAAAATAAAAGTGTGATGATCATCATTATTAGAGCATTGTCCAAGTGAGGAAAGGATGATGGAGACTATGATTCCCCCACAAGTTGGGATGAGACTCCGGACGAAAAATAAATAAAAGAGGCCAAAGGAGCCCAAAAAAAGAGAAAGAAAAAAGGCCATAAAAAAGAGAAAACACCCAAATAAAAAAATGAGAGAAAAAGAGAGAATGGACAATGTTACTATCCTTTTACCACACTTGTGTTTCAAAGTAGCACCATGATCTTAATAGTAGAGAGTCTCTCATGTTATCACTTTCATATACTAGTGGGAATTTTACATTATAGAACTTGGCTTGTATATTCCAATGATGGGCTTCCTCAAATTGCCCGAGGTCTTCGTGAGCAAGCAAGTTGGATGCACAACCACTTAGTTTCTTTTTTTGAGCTTTCATATACTTATAGCTCTAGTGCATCCGTTGCATGGCAATCCCTACTCACTCACATTGATATCTATTGATGGGCATCTCCATAGCCCGTTGATACGCCTAGTCGATGTGAGACTATCTTCTCCCCTTTTGTCTTCTCCACAACCACCATTCTATTCCACCTATAGTGCTATATCCATGGCTCACGCTCATGTATTGCGTGAAGATTGAAAAAGTTTTGAAAAAGTTAGAGTATGAAACAGTTGCTTGGCTTGTCATCGGGGTTGTGCATGATTCAAATACTTGGTGTGGTGAAGATAGAGCATAGCTAGACTATATGATTTTGTAGGGATAAATTTCTTTGGCCATGTTATTTTGAGAAGACATAATTGCTTTGTTAGTATGCTTGAAGTATTATTATTTTTATGTCAATATAAACTTTTGTCTTGAATCTTTCAAATCTGAATATTCATATCACAATTAAGAAGATTTGCATTGAAATTATGCCAAGTAGCACTCCGCATAAAAAATTCTCGTAAGTGACCGTGAAGGGATTGACAACCCCTAATCGCGTTAGTTGCGAGTAGCTATCCTTTTGTGCAGGTACGAGGGACTTGAGCATGGCCTCCTATTGGATTGATACCTTGCTTCTCAGAAACTGAGGGAAATACTTACGCTACTCTGCTGCATCATCCTTTCCTCTTCGGGGAAATCCAACGCAAGCTCAAGAGGTAGCAGTTAGTCCTCAAGATAGAAGAAGAATCACCGCATTGTTCCTCCACCACCGCAACATGATGGGTGACCGGTGGAGAGTTAATCTCCCTTTGATCGGGTTTAAGCCCAATCCGATCATAGTCCGTAGCGACTCCCAAGGCGGCGAAGCCATCCAAGAGCTCGTTTAGGGAAGAGAGCTCCATTGGATCCATCTGCTCGGCGAATTCCGAGCCGACGTGGAGGCTGTTTTCGATGACCCGAGAAGTCATCGTCGGGCAGCCGAACGGGCGGTCATGATGAAACTGCCTAGCCGAAGAGTTTTTAACAACAAGACGAGGCATCCTTCCTTACAGTGACAGCACAGAGGAACTTTCAATGAAAGCACCAATGTCGGTGTCAAAACCGGCGGATCTCGGGTAGGGGGTCTCGAACTGTGCGTCTAAGGCGGATGGTAACGGGAGGCAGGGGACATGATGTTTTACCCAGGTTCGGGTCCTCTTGATGGAGGTAAAACCCTACGTCCTGCTTAATTATTCTTGATAATATGAGTAGTACAAGAGTTGATCTACCACGAGATCGGAGAGGCTAAACCCTAGAAGCTAGCCTATGGTATGATCGTATGTTGTCCTACGGACTTAAACCCTCCGGTTTATATAGACACCGGAGGGGGCTAGGGTTACACAAGGTCGGTTACAAAGGAGGAGATATACATATCTGTATTGACTAGCTTGCCTTCCACGCCAAGTAGAGTCCTATCCGGACACGGGACGAAGTCTTCAATCTTGTGTCTTCATAGTCCAACAGTCCGGCCAAAGGATATAGTCCGGCTCTCCAGAGACCCCCTAATCCAGGACTCCCTCACCAGTCCTCGGACGTCTTCTTCAGAGTACCGGACAGGTATCCGGTTTCGGCGATGCGCCATATTTCAGCTCCACCCACTTGATAAAGTGACCCCTCCTGTGTGCGGGGGAGGAGGCAAAATAACCTTTTCCACAGCTCGATATGAGCCTCGCAGCCCAAGAATAACTCGCAGAGGGCAACATAGCCGGCGATGTGTAATATGGAAGCAGGGGTGGAATTATGCAGTTGGAGGCCGTAAAACTCTAGGAGCCCGTGGAGGAACGGATGAATTGGAAATCTGAGTCCCCTTAATAAGTAAGGAACAAGGCATACCCGCTCCCCCATAGAGGGGCTGGGGAAGCTCTCCGCTTGCTCCGCCATCACCTGTGGGTATCCGGACAGCTAGATTATATCCTTTGGCCGGACTGTTGGACTATGGAGATACAAGATTGAAGACTTCGTCCCATGTCCGGATGGGACTCTCCTTGGCGTGGAATGCAAGCTTGGCAATACAGATATGTAGATCTCCTTCCCTGTATCCGACTCTGTGTAACCCTAGCCCCCTCCGGTGTCTATATAAATCGGAGAGTTTTAGTCCGTAGGACAACATACAATCATACCATAGGCTAGCTTCTACGGTTTAGCCTCTCTGATCTCGTGGTAGATCAACTCTTGGACTACTCATATTATAAAGAATAATCAAGCAGGACGTAGGGTTTTACCTCCATCAAGAGGGCCCAAACCTGGGTAAAACACCGTGTCCCTTGCCTCATGTTACCATCTGCCTTAGACGCACAGTTCGAGACCCCCTACCCGAGATCCGCCGGTTTTGACACCGACAAATACCCTGGGGTTACTATGAACGCTAGTAAAGTACACATCAATAACATGTATATCAAATATACCTTTCACTTTGCCATCCTTCTTATCTGCCAAGTATTTGGGGTAGTTCCGCTTCCAGTGACCATTCTCTTTGCAGTAGAAGCACTCAGTTTCAGGCTTAGGTCTAGCTTTGGGTTTCTTGACGGGAGTGGCAACTTGCTTGCCATTCTTTCTTGAAGTTCCCTTTCTTTTTCTTTGCCCCTTTTCTTGAAACTAGTGGTATTGTTAACCATCAACACTTGATGCTCTTTCTTGATTTCTACCTTCATCGATTTTAGAATCGCGAAGAGCTTGGGAATCATTTTCGTCATCCCTTGCATATTATAATTCATCACGAAGTTCCAGTAACTTGGTGATAGTGACTAGAGAACCCTATCAATCACTATCTTATCTGGAAGATTAACTCCCACTTGATTCAAGCGATTGTAGTACTCAGACATTCTGAGCACAAGCTCACTGGTTGAGCTATTCTCCTCCATCTTGTAGGAAAAGTACTTGTCAGAGGTCTCATACCTCTCGACTCGGGCATGAGTCCAAAATACCAATTTCAACTCTTGGAACATCTTATATTCTCTATGGCGTTCAAAACGTTTTTGAAGTCCTAGTTCTAAGCCGTAAAGCATGATGCACTAAACTATCAAGTAGTCATCATACCGAGCTTGTCAAACGTTCATAATGTCTGCATCTGCTCCTGCAATAGGTCTGTCACCTAGCGGTGCATGAAGGACATAATTCTTCTGTGCAGCAATGAGGATAATCCTCAGATCATGGATCCAGTCTGCATCATTGCTACTATCATCTTTCAACTTATTTTTCTCTAGGTACATATCAAAAATAAACAGGGAGCTATGACGTGAGCTATTGATCTACAACATAATTTGCAAATACTATCAGGACTAAGTTCATGATAAATTAAAGTTCAATTAATCATATTACTTAAGAACTCCCACTTAGATAGACATCCCTCTAGTCATCTAAATGATCACGTGATCCATATCAACTAAACCATGTACGATAATCACGTGAGATGGAGTAGTTTACAATGGTGAACATCACTATGTTGATCATATCTACTATATGATTCACGTTCGACCTTTCGGTCTCAGTGTTCCGAGGCCATATCTGCATATGCTAGGCTCATCAAGTTTAACCTGAGTATTCCGCGTGTGCAAAACTGGCTTGCACCCGTTGTATGTGAACGTAGAGCTTATCACACCCGATCATCACGTGGTGTCTCGGCACGACGAACTGTAGCAACGGTGCATACTCAGGGAGAACACTTATACCTTGAAATTTAGTGAGGGATCATCTTATAATGCTACTGCCAAAATAAGAAAAATAAGATGCATAAAGGATAAACATCACATGCAATCAAAATAGGTGACATGATATGGCCATCATCATCTTGTGCCTTTGATCTCCATCTCCAAAGCACCCTCATGATCTCCATCGTCACCGGCATGACACCATGATCTCCATCATATTGATCTCTATCAACGTGTCGTCACATGGTCGTCTCGCCAACTATTGGGTTTTGCAACTATTTTTATCGCATAGCGATAAAGTAAAGCAATTATATGGCGCTTGCATCTTATTCAATAAAGAGACAAGCATAAGGCTCATGCCAGTTGCTGATAACTTCTACAAAACATGATCATCTCATACAACAATTTATATCTCATCATGTCTTGACCATATCACATCACAACATGCCCTGCAAAAACAAGTTAGACGTCCTCTACATTGTTGTTGCAAGTTTTACGTGGCTGCTATGGGCTTCTAGAAAGAACCGTTCTTACCTACGCATCAAAACCACAATGATTTTTAGTCAAATGTGTTGTTTTAACCTTCAACAAGGACCGACCGTAGTCAAACTTGATTCAACTAAAGTTGGAGAAATAGACACCCGCCAACCACCTCTGTGTGAAGAACGTCGGTAGAACCAGTCTCATGAACGTGGTCATGTTATGTCGGTCTGGGCCGCTTCATCCAACAGTACCGCCGAATCAAAGTATGATGTTGGTGGTAAGCAGTATGACTATCACTGGTACGTGGCGGTGCTATACAAATGGTTTTTAACCCCTTTTCGTGACGAGATTTGGAACCGTCGCCTAGTGAGTGTGGGCAATTGGGGGGTCCTTCCCACACAACCCAGAAACTGTCGGGGATATGCCCTCCTGGCACACACACTTGGCAAAATGAGGTCGTGTGCGACCTGCGAGCACTCAAATACGGAAATACATATAGTAGAGCTAAAAAATACAATTATACAGGCGAAATTGTTTCCGGTCACAAGTACATCCCACACAGCCAGTCCCACCTAAACGTTTCCATTCATATATACATCCCACACAGTTGCTCCAAGGAAAACGTTTTCGTTCACAGGTGCATCACACACAATTTTTCCCGTTAAATCGTTTGCGTTATTGAATGTATCACACACGGTCCATAGAAGAAACTGTGTGGCAAAGGCTGTCCATCACACATAGTTTTTTTGTGTTAAACATTTTCGCAAGGTGGCCTAACGCAAACAATTTTCAAGAGAAAGTCATGTGTGATTGTTCATTGATCCAACACGGTTTATTCCTAGAAACTGTGTGCGTTGCGTGAGGTCATCGCCCATGGTATTTTTTGAATAACCGTTTGCAATAGCAAAACCCAATTAGCAGGCTAATTCGCCATTAGCAGGCTAATTTCCATATTATTAATAATCCATTTATTAATCTAATTGACATTCATATTAAGCACATAATATATTTCATTTCCATGTTAAGGAAGCAGAATTTCATAATTGAAATACATCAGAGTACAACATGATATAGCTTCAGCACTCAGCTACCCCATTACACAACTGCACCAGCACCAAGTTTCACATGCAACATGTAGAACCTTTCGAAATTAGCATCATAGATGGTATATAGACAGATGCATCTCATCTGGAAAACTGCTGAAGCAGAAGGCGAATATTGAGCCTTCAATCATGTTGAAGGTCTTTGCAACTTTAGGCCAGTGCCTGTGGATGATTGACCGTCCGTCCTTCGTCCTCTTCGGGAACACTTCAATATTGAACCATGGGTGTTGTATGAAAACCTTCCTCGCCTCCTGACCACAGAGGTGGTTTGAGAGGCATTCATCAGTGAACTTCTTTGGAAAGGCCTGAAAACAAGGATATGCATAAATATCTTCTCTATATAGGAAATGGGGCAAAGGAATAAAAAAGGCAAGGTATAAAGTTAGTACCATCTTGTAGTGAACTGATGTCTTCTTCATTGTGCAGACAAAGATCTTGTTGTTTTTTGTCGCTAATTTCTTTATCTTAACAATCTTTCTGAGTTTCTTGATTTGATTGATATTCATGGACAACTCATTTCCCCATATGCAAAAAGGGTCGAACAGTGGGTTAAAACCTCTGACAGCAGGACCTACATGTGCAAGACCAAATTTTTAAAAACCTAAATATTAGAATGGTTCCTGCAATTGCACAATAATGTGCTATTAGACAACGGACCATGCACGTGCTAACCTCGATTGTAAACCTCAGTTCTTCCCATTGTTTCCCTGCAACACATATAAGGTAGTTAGTCATCAGGTTAAGTAAGGGTTCGCATGCTATCAGTAAAATATGTTGATGAACAATAAGCACATTGCAAATTCTAGTGAACCAAGCAGTTGACTAAACACCACAACAAATGAACCAAACATTAACTGAGCACCAAATTGCACAATATAACATACTCCTAATAGAAGATCAGACAGTTAACCAAACAGTTAACTACAACCAATTGTAGCAATTGTATTTGTTTCTCATGTATTTACTATAGCCAAATTCAATTTATTCCTCACATGGTATAGAATAACAGAATGCACCCACAACTATTGAACATCACATTGCATAATTGTACCAAACAGTTAACTAAACACCACAACACAAATGAACCAAACGTTAACTGAGCACCACATTGCACAATGTATAACCAAACCAAGCATGCTTGACAACTTGGAAATATAGCAATTGTATTCTGTAACGCCCATGATGCGGCTATATCTCCCAAGTGTCGAAGCCCGACTTAGAGGCATAACCGCATGGTGGTTTTGTCACAAGAGGGGTAATCTTCACACAATCCCATGTACTGAGTTAGAAAGGGATAAAGAGTTGGCTTACAATCGCCATGTCACACAAATAACAAGTTAAACATACATCATCCAGAGTACAATCAAGGTTCGACTATGGAACCAAAATAAAAGAACACAACCCCAAATGCTAGATCCTCGATCGTCCCAACTGGGCTCCACTACTGGTCATCAGGAAGCGGAACATAGTAACGACCAAGGTCTTCGTTGAACTCCCACTTGAGTTCGGTAGCATCACCTGCACTGGTATCATTGGCACCTGCAACTGTTTGGAAGTATCCGTGAGTCACAAGGACTCAACAATCTCACACCCGCGAGATCAAGACTATTTAAGCTTATGGGTAGGATAAGGTAATGAGGTGGAGTTGCAGCAAGCACTAAGCAAATATGGTGGCTAACATACACAAATAAGAGTAAGATGAGAAGCTACGCAACGGTCGTGAAGCTAGAAGTGACCAAGAAGTGATCCTGAAACTACTTACATTCAAACATAACAATAACCGTGTTCACTTCCCGGACTCCGCCTAAAATAGACCATCATGACTACACACGCGGTTGATTCATTTTAATTAAGTTAGATGTCAAGTTCTCTACAATCGGATATTAACAAATTCCCAGGGGACGGCGGCTCAGGCCAGGCAAATGGGCGGCGCTGCGAGCGGGCGAGCGGGCGCGCGGCTCGGGCCTGGATCGGCCTAGCACGGGCTGGCGATGGGCTTCAATGGTCCCGCTGCAGCGAGGTGCGCACTGGTGAGGTGGCACAAGCGACGTGGAGGCGTTGGAGTGGTGGAGGGCGGCGCTTAGGGGGCGGCTGACCAATCAGGGCGTGCCAACTGGTGATGGAGGGGTGGCCAGCGCCTGATTCCGAGGGGAAGGTGGCTGGCGACGTGGGTTTCGAGGCAGATGCGGCTGGGAGGTTAGGGGAGACTAGGGGTAGGCTAGGGTTCTAAAAATGGAAGGAAGGATGATCATTTATAGCAAGAGGGGGCTAGGGGAGGTGGTTTAGCTTCGTTTCGGAGCTGTTCGATCACCATCGGACGGTCCGGAGCGGAGGGGGTTAAATAGATGGGCTAGGAGGGCTGTGTAGAGGGGTTGGGCTGAGATGAGCGAAGAGAAAAGAGGCCCGGCAACTGTTTTCGGAGACCGAAAAAGTCCGACGTTAGACCGGCAGCGGTGCCGCTATATGTTTAACGGTTGGGCTATCAAACGAACTCCGAATGCAATGAAACTTGACAGGCGGTCTATCTACACTATGATAAGACCACACACCAACTTTCATCTCATTCTGAGAACATTTTTGGCCACTTATAAAATAATATTTCGAATGTGCCACGGGCTCGGGCGAGTGTGTCTGGGCTCAGAACGGACAACAGAGAGAACTGGGGGAACCCGGGCGGATGCAAGTTTTGAAAACATGATGATGCAATGCACATGATGACATGGCAAGATGCAACATGCAAGAAAAGATAAGGTAACAACGGCGAATAACTGGATGACACCTGGCGCATCGGTCTCGGGCGTCACAACACTCCACCACTACAAGAGGATCTCGTCCCGAGATCTAGGGTGGCACTGGAGATAAATGGAAGAGGAAGAGAAGAGGTAAAACTAAGTTGCTTCTATGACAATCGATTAAAACCAATGAACCTTGAGAGGTTGAAAGCTTGAAAGAAGAACACAACAGAGTTGAATGAAATTGAGAGCACTCCGGTAGAAAAGAGAACCAAGGAACACAATGTGAACTTTGGAGGTTGCAAAGCTATGAATGACGAGCACAATGGACATGAAGGAATTGAAACCACTCTGGTTGAAACGAGATAAACAAGGAACAAGGAAGAACAAATTCGGACAGCACTCCGGTAGAAAAGAGAAGCAAAGCTTGATATAATGAAAAGAACTTGAAAAGAGAACAACAACCTTCGGTTAATTGGATAAGCAAGGAAAATAATAAGATCTTGACAAAACGAGATGATGGGTCGAAGAGAGCACAACACAATGCCTTCGGGACAAGAATAGAGGCTAGGTCATTGGCAAGAAAAGGACGGATATGAAAATGACAACTTCTACCACAATTGGATTTGAAAAGAATCCTTAAAAGAGGGATTGAACGGAGTTGTTGGAAAAACAACAACGAAAATAATAAGCTTGTTATGGGCTTATGGAAAACATCTCAACATTTGAGGTGAAATTCTGCCACTAATGAAAAAAACAATTGCTTGCTTGAGATCAACGAAGAGATGGTAACTTCATTCGCCGAGAGGATAGGAGAAAACTTGGATCATTGATAAGCACCAAAATAGCAACAATCCTGAGGGAAGGCTTTAGGTGAAATATAACTCATGATAACTCCAACAAAGAGGTTGATGGATTGAGAAGAACTCATGCTCAAAGAGATTGATGGGTTTAACTATCTCATTCTTGACAACTGTTGAATCATGACACACGAAGGGAAATTGTCAAGAGTGACATAACACCACCTCGAAACATAAAGTAGAACGAATTGCATTTTGGAATGCAAGATGAAGAATACTTGAACTCCTCAAAACAAAACATGTGTTAAGCACCATGTTTATTTTAGAGTATAGCTTGGCGGATCTTAACTCTGAGAGAAGTCTTGAAGAACAATTTAAGAAAGAAAGGAATCCTGATGAACCACCATGTTGAGCCTTCGTGAGAACTCCGGTAAAAAAGAATGATCAAACGAAAGGAAAGTTGAAAAGAACTCCGGTAGAAGCCTTGCAATGATTTAGATGGAGCTTCGTGACGAGATAACCAAGACAGCTTGGAACTCCGGGAAGAAAAGATGAACAACTTAGAACCGAGAAATTATTCATCATGAACAATCTCCGGAGGAAGGAATTAATCAACTTGATGAAAGAAGAATAAGAATTATGTTATGCTTATCCTTCATCAATTAAATTGATGATAAGAAATGGATTTGCATACTACATATATTCGTTGAGGGAGAATAAGAGGAGATATAGCACAAAAGTTGAGAAAGTATTCATGCACCATCGATAGGATTGGAAAAAACGAATGCATTGAAAAGATAAGAACGGAAGTGAAATTCTTAAACGAACCATCGTGGCAATGAAAATGAACGAAGAGAAGAGAATGATTCGCTGGAAAAATTAGAAAACGAATGAAGATACTTGAGTGAATCAAGATGCAAGAGAATGAAGAGATCGCGAACTGATTAAAGACAGCTTGAACAAAGCACCAGTACAAATATGGGAACGAACAAGCTGAAAACTTGGAGCGAAGAAATATTTTGAAATGATGGCCTCCAGATGATCGAAACGGAAAACAACTCCTGAAATATTCCGAATGAGTAGGAAAAGAATTACTGACAAATGGAATAATTTGAGAGGATAGCGTGAAGCTAGAACCATGAATCTTTGAGAGAATGGACAAGATTGAGAGAAAAAAAATCTTCTTCGGTCTTCAAATGTTGAGATGATGAGAACCTCCATGATAATTGATGAGCCACTCTAGAACAAAAATTAGAAAGGTTGAACCCACGATGAAAATAATTCGAAAGATCTTGGAGAAAGACATTTGACTGATGAAAACTTATACTTACGTCAAACTTTGAAATGAATTTGGGAATAGCTCCAGGAAAATCAGAAGAGTCAGGTAAGATCCTGGGAAAAGACCTATGGGTTAAGGCCCACTCAAAGATACACCGTTGAAATGGTTGCTTGGAAGAGAGATTGCACCGGTTGAATTAAATGGCTTGAAAGAGATAAACACCTCGAGATAGCTTGAACGGATTAGAAATGAAAACATGAATCTCCTGAGATATCTTCAATACTCCAAAACAAATGAATGGCAATAAGTGGATGATTAAGAGGTGCACCGGCATGAGAAAACATTTGAAACGAGGAAAGGATATGGTCGACAAAGCTTGAATTGAATCCACCGGGGAAGAAACAACAACGAAGGATGATGAACTTGAAGTGCAACTTCATGAGAACCATCGGGTAAAAACATTGAAGGAAAGAATGAAGAAACTTCACATCCATAAGATGGATACTTGATTCAGAAACTTGAGTCCTTGAAGAAAAAGGGTGGGAGGGCGGGAAAAACAAAGACAACTTGGGACGGATGAAATGGATACCATTGAGAAAACCTAGAGTTGATCTTGTGAATGTTGAAATGATCGGATCCACTTGAAGAGAAACACGTTGGTTAGAAAAGAAATAACATGACAACCTCGATGATCAAAAGGATTAGCACTCCCATAGAAATATGAGAACACCATTTAAGAAAGGTATGGAATCAACACTTTAATTCGAAGCAACTTGAATACCACAGTCAAAACAAAAACAAAGGATTTGACTTGCAGAATAAGCCAGAACAAACATATGATAGACCCCATATCGTATGATGTGTCTGTTGGAAAGATATTCTAGGAGCTACTTGAATTCCCACCTATTAACTCCCGAAACTTTCTGGTTATGCAATCTGGTGTTGGGGATACATGGAGGAACAATATATATCTCACAACTGACAAGCCCTACGCTCCAACTGTATCCATCCGTTAACACATAACCAAGAAAACTCCGAAAATCGTGTACCTCAACCTTAGAAAAGCATCCGTTACACGAGCTATGGCAATACTCCCGAACTCCCGCCCAGTACTGGGTGGCGTCGAGGTTATCTCACCAACAACTGCATAAAAGAGATTTTCGATGTTGGCGAACTCAGGTATACCGAAACTACAACGATAAAATCATGACGACAACACCTCGGAGCTCAACTCCCCGAGACACTGCCACAACCCCTAAATGTCAGGAGGCACCAAGCACAATGTTCTTGTCATAAGAATATCGGAACAATCCCAAGATACCCACGTGATCCTAATTTTTTTTTCGTGAAATCTGAGGAGAGGAAAGTCAAAACATCTACGCCTAGAGGCCTCACCAGAGCGACGAAGGGACTGAGGAGTAAAAAGAATCCTACTCTCCGATATATATAACGACTCAAATTTTTTTGTTCTAGACTCAACAACATTAGTGATTTGATCAAGCAGGGGGCTCCTAAGTCGGGGATGGCTCTGATACCAACTTGTAATGCCCACGATGTGGCTATATCTCTAACGTGTCGAGACATGACTTAGAGGCATAACCGCATGGTGGTTTTGTCGCAAGAGGGGTAATCTTCACACAATCCCATGTACTGAATAAGAAAGGGATAAAGAGTTGGCTTACAATCTCCACGTCACACAAATAACAAGTTAAACATACATCATCCAGAGTACAATCAAGGTTCGACTACGAAACCAAAATAAAAGAACACAACCCCAAATGCTAGATCCCCGATCGTCCCAACTAGGCTCCACTACTGATCATCAGGAAACAGAACATAGTAATGACCAAGGTCCTCGTCAAACTCCCACTTGAGTTCGGTAGCATCCCCTGCACTGGTATCATCGGCACCTGCAACTGTTTGGAAGTATCCATGAGTCATGAGGACTCAGCAATCTCACACCCGCGAGAGCAAGACTATTTAAGCTTATGGGTAGGATAAGGTAATGAGGTGGAGTTGCAACAAGCGCTAAGAAAATATGGTGGCTAACATACACAAAGAAGAGTAAGATGAGAAGCTATGCAACGGTCGTGAAGCTAGAAGTGATCAAGAAGTGATCCCGAAACTACTTATGTTTAAACATAACACAAAACGTGTTCACTTCCCGGACTTCGCCGAAAAGAGATCATCACGGCTACACACGCGGTTGATTCATTTTAATTAAGTTAAGTGTCAAGTTCTCTACAACCGGATATTAACAAATTCCCATCTGCCACCTTTCTGGACGAAACAATATCCATTGCCTCTTCTCAATTTCAACTTTTTTCCTAGTGTCAACATAGAACAACAGGAGTGTTGTGTCAAATTTTGGGATTTTTCGGGGTTCGCTTGGACATTTTATACATTAACTGAGTTTTCTACGCATTCATGTGCATAATTCAAATTTGAACTACACGCACATGCTCTAATGCATATAAATTAGTTGAAAATTCAAATATGTGTCCTTGGTTGCCTGCTTAGGTCCCATGCAAGAAATGGGAATTAATGTCAAACACCCTGCCACCGTCACTCGGCCGCAAACATTGAGATACCTGGTTTTTAAATTCTAGTAAATCCAAAACTCGTCTGAAATTCATGAAACTTGGCATGCTATCATTGAGCGGCATCAACTTGCCGTGGTAAATTTTTTGTCCCATTTGGGGCAGGTTTGGGTATATGCTTCTCACAAACTAGAGCTTCTCACAACAAGCATTATGGTTTCAGTAGGGAATGTCCCACCTTTGGGGACGAAACGATATCCATTGCCTTTTATTGTTTTCAAATTTTTCTAGTGTCAACATAAGACAACAGGAGTGTTGTGTCAATTTTTGTGATTTTTCGGGGTTCGTTTGGACATTTTTATGCATTAACTAAGTTTTTAATGCATTTATGTGCATAATTAAAATTTGAACTACATGCACATGCTCCAGTGCATATAAATTGGTTGAAAAATCAAATCTGTGTCCTTGGGTGCATGCTTAGGTCCCATGCAAGAAATGGGAATGAATTTCAAACACCAGGGCACCGTTGATTGCCAGCAAAACATTGAGATACTTTATTTCTAAATTCTAGTAAATCCAAAACTTGTCTGAAAGTCATGAAACTTGGCATGCTATCATGGAGCGGCATCAACATGCCGTGTTAAATTTTTTGTCCCATTTGGGGCAGGTTTGGGTATATGCTTCTCAAAAACCAAAGCTTCTCACAACAATCATGATGGTTTCGGTAGGGAATGCACCACCTTTGGGGAGGAAACGATATCCATTGCCTCTTATTGCTTCCAATTTTTTTCTCGTGTCAACATAGAACAACAGGAGTGTTGTGTCAATTTTTGTGATTTTTCGGGGTTCGTTTGGCCATCTTTATACATTAACTGAGTTTTCAATGCATTTATGTGCATAATTCAAATTTGAACTACATGCACATGCTCCAGTGCATATAAATTGGTTGAAAAATCAAATCTATGTCCTTGGGTGCATGCTTAGGTCCCATGCAAGAAATGGGAATGAATTTCAAACACCAGGGCACCGTTGATTGCCGGCAAAACATTGAGATGCCTGGTTTTTAAATTCTAGTAAATCCAAAACTCGTCTGAAATTCATGAAACTTGGCATGCTATCATGGAGCGGCATCAACATGCCGTGGTAAAATTTTGGTCCCATTTGGGGTAGGTTTGGGTATATGCTTCTCACAACAATCATGATGGTTTTGGTAGGGAACGTCCCACCATTGGGGACGAAACGATATCCATTGCCTCTTATTGCTTTCAAAAAATTTCTTGTGTCAACATATAAAAACAGGAGTGTTGTGTCAATATTTGTGATTTTTCAGGGTTCATTTGGACATTTTTATGAATTAACTGAGTTTTCAATGCATTTTTGTGCATAATTCCAATTTGAACTACATGGAGATGCTCCAGTGCATATAAATTGGTTGAAAAATCAAATCTGTTAGCTTGGGTGCATGTTTAGGTCCCATGCAAGAATGGTAATGAATTTCAATCACCAGGGCACCGTTGATTGCAGACACAACATTGAGATACCTAGTTTTTAAACTCTAGTAAATCCAAAGATCGTCTAAAATTCATGAAATTTAGCATGCTATCATGGAGCGGTATCAACATGCAGTGATATTTTTTTTGTCCCATTTGGGGCAGGTTTGGGTATATGCTTCTCAAAAACCAGAGCTTCTCACAACAAGCATGATGGTTTCGGTAGGGAACATCCCACCTTTGGGGACGAAACGATATCCATTGCCTCTTTTTGCTTTCAAAATTTTTCTCATGTCAACATAGAACAACAGGAGTGTTGTGTCAATTTTTGTGATTTTTCGGGGTTCGTTTGGACATTTTTATGCATTAACTGAGTTTTCAATGCATTTATGTGCATAATTCAAATTTGAACTACATGCACATTCTCTAGTGCGTATAAATTGGTTGAAAAATCAAATATGTGTCATTGGGTGCATTCTTAGGTCCCATGCAAGAAATGGGAATGAATTTCAAACACCAGGGCACCGTTGATTGCCGGCAAAACGTTGAGATACTTTATTTTTAAATTCTAGTAAATCCAAAACTCGTCTGAAATTCATGAAACTTGACATTGTATCATGGAATGGTACCCGACATGCTATGGTATTTTCGTGTCCATTTTGAGAGAAGGTGCACTCGAATAATGACAACCAACAAAGGCATTTTGAAAAAATAGCTGCCACTTTATATCTCAAATGTTTGTATAATTCAAACCGTGTGTGTTCTGTTAACCATTCACGTGACACCACGTGTCTTGGTTTTGATGGCTGTAGGAGGTGCCATGCGAATAGCTGCTTGACCTTGACTGAACGCGAGGCGTGCGAGCGTAGCCCGATGCGCAGGTTGACCGAGAGGCGTGCAAGCTATCCTCGAATGCGCAGGCTTACCGGGAAGCATGCGAGCTATACGCTACGCAGGCTCACTGGGAAGCGAGCCCTTTGACTTCCATGGCCACTCGCCTTCCTCTTCGTGCACGCGCCCCCTTGAGCGGCATGGGACACCGCCGTCAAATGCTACCTCTCAGCGCCGCCAGCTGCCATCCTCCCACGCCCCGCCCGTCGACCCCGAGACGACATGATGCAAAGTGAGAGCAGGATTTGTGCAATGATACGTCTCCATCGTATCTACTTTTCCAAACACTTTTGCCCTTGTTTTGGACTCTAACTTGCACGATTTGAATGGAACTAACCCGGACTGACGTTGTTTTCAGCAAAATTGCCATGGTGTTATTTTTGTGCAGAAATAAAAGTTCTCGGAATGACCTGAAACTCCACGGAGATTATTTTTGGAAATAATAAAAAATACTGGCGAAAGAATCAAGGCCAAGGGGCCCACACCCTAGCCACGAGGGTGGGGGGCGCGCCTGCCCCCCTGGGCGCCCCCTGCCTCGTGGGCCCCCTGGAGCTCCACCGACCTCAACTCTAACTCCATATATTCGTGTTCGGGGAGAAAAAAAATAGGTAGAAGAATTCATGACGTTTTACGATATGGAGCCGTCGCCAAGCCCTAAAATCTCTCGGGAGGGCTGATCCGGAGTCCGTTCGGGGCTCCAGAGAGGGTAATTCGTCGCCGTCGTCATCATCAACCATCCTCCATCACCAATTTCATGACGCTCACCGCCGTGCGTGAGTAATTCCATCGTAGGCTTGCTGGACGGTGATGGGTTGGATGAGATTTATCATGTAATCGAGTTAGTTTTGTTAGGGTTTGATCCCTAGTATCCACTATGTACTAAGATTGATGTTACTATGACTTTGCTATGCTTAATGCTTGTCACTAGGGCCCGAGTGCCATGATTTTAGATCTGAACCTATTATGGTTTCATGAATATATGTGAGTTCTTAATCTTATCTTGCAAGTCTATAGTCACCTACTATGCGTTATGATCCGGCAACCCCGAAGTGACAATAGTCGGGACAACTCCCGGTGATGACCGTAGTTTGAGGAGTTCATGTATTCACTATGTGTTAATGCTTTGATCTGGTACTCTATTAAAAGGAGGCCTTAATATCCCTTAGTTTCCATTAGGACCCCGCTGCCACAGGAGGGTAGGACAAAATATGTCATGCAAGTTCTTTTCCATAAGCACGTATCACTATATTCGGAATACATGCCTACATTACATTGATGAATTGGAGCTATTTCTGTGTCACCCTATGTTATGACTATTACATGATGAACCACATCCGGCATAATTCTCCATCATCGATCCAATGCCTACGAGCTTTCCGTATATTGTTCTTCGCTTATTTACTTTTCTGTTGCTATTGTTACAATCATATAAAACACCAAAAATATTACTTTTGCTGCTGTTACCTTTTGCCACCGTTACTGTTGGGGATATTATTGCTGGACGTAAACCGACCAGGAGTAGCTGGATTAACTTTATGAAGATTAGAAGCCCATGAAGACGTAAGAATGATGGCGCTTTATGAAGGCCCAAGGCCCAGAGGCGAGTTAAGGCTTATAGATGTAAACCGACCTTATATGTAACTTGCATTATAAGATAGGAAGGATAGAGACCGAGCCGGATACATTAATGATCCGGCCTTGAGATTCTGTAGACCGGCGGGCGTCAACCTATGTATATAAAGGGATGACTAGGCAGGGATTTAAGGACAACAGACAACAACTCGAGAGCCAGGCAAAGCGGATTCGCTCCCTGGTCATCGAAACCCCAGCAATACCAAGCACAACTAGACATAGGCTTTTAACTTCATCGAAGGGGCCGAACTAGTATAAAACCCCTCGTGTCCCTTGTCTGGTTTAACCCCTTTAGGCTAACCCATAGCGATGGCTCCACAACTAAGTCCTTTCCTGAGGACATGTGCCTTGACAAACCCACGATAGTTGGCGCCCACCTTGGGGTTATCGTACGATGGTTTCGAGTTCTTGAAGGGCAGCTTCGAAGGACTCAAGGGATACGCTGTGGGCCGGATGACGAAGAGTTGTCGCGGCAAGCTCTACATCAATGATGCAGGATGGGGTCCCGAGGCCGGTTCAGTTGAATATGGGTACCGGGTCTCCTTTGGCGGAATTCGCGTCTTCATCGGTAAGATCGGCGAAGCGGGCCCTGAGCCGGACACCTGCACCGACATCATCGAGACGGCTCAGCATGCAAGCCCTACCCCGGTTCAGCCCGCACCAAGGCATGTTTTCGTAGGTGCCATCCATGGAGCGGAATATGAGGATGGACCTGCATCTGAGGGGGAAGCCGTTGTCCGTTCTGACGACGAGTCTTCAACCAGAGAAACTGAGTCGCTGTATCAGCTGCAGGAAGGACGGATTAGTGGGAGTTCCGATGGCAATAGTATTCTGGACCCCCTCGATTTGCCAAACCGGCTCACGGTCTTCATGGCTGGTACACAACCAGCGCAACACTCTTCTACCACCGCAGCGATGTTCTCTGGTTCAGCAACAGCAACACCAGCAGGAGCAGGGGGTTTTGCGCCGCCTCCCGCTCAGGTTTTGTCTGATTTGTTCGACGCTTTGGCAACATTGATGTCCGCGAAGGTGGACGCGGCGGCCCGAGATCAGCACGATGCGGAGATTGCAAAGGTGAAATATTAGATAACTCAGGCTAAAGCAGACCTGGCAGCAGAGAACGCCAGGATGGCTACAGAACGGGCCGAGTTGGAAGCTCAGGCCTACCGGCTTAGGTTGGACCAGAATGCCTCAGATGAGGTCATGAGAAGGAGATACCGGTCGCACCTCCCGCCAGGTTATGAGCCAAGAAATCTCTTCAACATGCCAGGATCTGGAACCAGTAACCAGCCAGTGGTAAACCGGACGGAGGCACCGGGAACAGGAGCGCCGGTTCAGCCGCGCGCAATGAATTCGCCTCGTCAGAACAACATTGTGCCGCAGTATGTTCCGACGCCCCCGGGGCATTACTCCAACTCGTTGGATAACATTGTGGCCTCCGCTTCACGATTGGCAGCCCCCCCAGCTGACGGTGAGTCACCAGTAGCGATTGAGACACGACGGGCTAGAGAGCTCCTTCAAACAGCTTTAAACCAGCAGCAGGCTTATTCGCATAGTCACGAGAGGATTCATTCCACCCCCCGTCCGAGTCGAAGCTACAGCAGGCACGTTGTGGATGAACCGACCGTGTCAAGCAGTGAACGTCATCGTAACTCGCCGCGAGGACACAACCCGGTAGGTGGTGGTGCTAATGCGTAGGATGTGGTGGATCATGGCCATGCACGTCGAGAAGCCGAGTTAGCGGCTCTGCACACCGCTCGTCAACCTAGTCCGGTTTGCCCTACCACCTCGGTGGAGCCCGGCGTAGTCTTCAGTTCTTTAGGGGTGCCGTGTCTTACCCCCGCTTTGCGTAATGTACGACTGCCCAAGGATTTTAAAGGCCCTCGTAAGGTGCCCAATTACACCGCCGACTTACAACCGGAGTCATGGGTGGAGA
Source organism: Triticum dicoccoides (assembly GCF_002162155.2). Taxonomy (NCBI): domain Eukaryota; kingdom Viridiplantae; phylum Streptophyta; class Magnoliopsida; order Poales; family Poaceae; genus Triticum; species Triticum dicoccoides. The sequence continues at coordinate 381,529,971 of NC_041384.1, forward strand.
GTTATGAGATGGCAATGGAGATGCTGGACATGGATGAAGCGGGTGTGCAAAATACTTCACCATGATGTTGGAGGGGACAGCTCGAACTTGGTTAGAGAGCTTACCAGTTAACTCTGTCGGGTCATGGGCTGAGTTAAAGCACCGGTTTATCCAGAATTTCAAAGATACATGTAAGCAGCCTATGTCAATTGTGGACCTAGCCGCTTGTGTTCAAGAGGAGGGGGAGTCTACTACACATTGTGTGAAGTGAGTCTCAGCTATTTTGCATTCATCAGACTGCATTAATGTAGATACAACAGTTTTGACGTTGGAAGGCAACTGCCGGTTTATGCCATTAAAATTGAAGCTAGGGAGGCTCAAGCGTCACTGCAATGACATGTCAACTCTTATGGCTGCTTTGGTGAAATACGCCGATTCAGATAGTACCAAAGACCCTGAGTCTGAGGATGAGAAACCGGGGAAAGGGAAAAAGAACGGCAATACCAAGGGGCAGCAACACAATCCGGCAGGTCATGGGAATAATGGCAAGCGCAAGGCAGGAAATAGTTTGGACTTTCTGCTTAACACCAACGCCCAGGACAACGGTCAGCGTCATAAGGGTAAACAGCCTCAGAGGGGCGGAGGGTCAGGCCCCAATCTGGAGCGCCTGTTAAATCAGCCTTGTTCGAAGCACAGATCGAAGGAAAGGCCAGCTTCACATCTTTGGAAGGATTGTTTCATTATGTGAGAGTTTAAGAATTCCAATATGTTTCATTATGACAACGGCCCGCCCGGCGGTTCAGGAGGCGGTTTTCATGGGCCGGGTTACGGAGGTGGCAGCTCCGGTTCAGGATTCCAAGGCAATCAAACCGGACATGGCCATCAAGGGAACCAGGGCAATCAAGGAGGTTATAACCATCAGGGGAATCAGCAGCAGCAGAAGTCCGGTTATGAGAGCAATCTGAAGCAGTTGAATAGTGGGCAGTATCATGTCTTTACCACTAGCTTGTGTAAACGCGATCAGAAGCTTCACAAGAGGGCAGTAAACTCTGTTGAACTGGCGGTGCCTCAGTATCTGCGCTGGTCTGAGCAGCCCATTGTATGGAGTAGAGAGGATCACCCACCCCGGGTTGATAATCCGGGTCATCTGGCCTTAGTGGTGGCACCTCAGGTTGGGGGGGGGGGATAAGTTCACCAAGGTGCTTATGGATGGGGGAAGCAGTATCAATATTCTTTACTATGATACCTTCCGCCGTATGGTGTTGACAGATAAGAATCTTAAACCGTCGAACACCGTTTTTCATGGTGTGGTGCCCGGTAAGTCTGCATATCTAGTGGGCAAGGTAGCCCTCGAGGTGGCCTTTGGAGATGATCATGATTCAAGGTTAGAAACATTGACTTTTGAGGTGGTGAAAATCAAGAGTCCGTATCACGCCCTGTTTGGGCGACCGGCTTATGTCAAGTTCATGGCGAGGCCGTGTTATGTTTATCTGCAGCTTAAGATGCCAGGTCATAACGGGACCATCACAGTACGTGGGAGCAGGAAGATCGCTTTGGAGTGTGAAGAGGGTGACGCGGCTTACGCTGAGTCGGTTTGTGCCACAGAGGAGCTAAAGTTTTATAAAGACAAGGTTGATCCGACGGACATGACTTCTTTGAAAAAACCAACTACAGGGCACAATCCGATGTTGAAGTTTAAATCGGCTACAGACACTAAGATGGTTGATTTTGTTCCCGGTGAGTCATCCAAGCAGTTCAGCATTAGCGCTAACCTGGATCCCAAATAGGAAAGTGCACTCATAGAGTTCAACCGTGAGAACCGGGACATCTTTGCATGGAAGCCTTCTAACATGCCAGGTGTACCGAGGGAACTCGCTGAGCACACACTTAATATAGATCCTAAGTTTAAACCGGTCAGGCAGTTTCTCCGCCGCTTCAACAAAGAAAGGCGTAAGGCTATTGGTGAGGAGGTAGCTCGGCTGTTGGCTGCAGGGTTTATCATGGAGGTTTTTCACCCTGAATGGTTAGCTAATCCGGTGTTGGTTCTTAAGAAAAACGACACTTGGCGTATGTGTGTGGACTACACAGATTTGAACAAAGCTTGTCCAACAGATCCCTTTGCCCTCCCTCGCATTGATCAAATTATTGATGCTACGGCGTGTTGTGACCGTTTGTGTTTTCTGGATGCTTACTCTGGTTATCATCAGATCAAAATGGTAGTTAAGGACCATGAGAAGACAACTTTTATAACTCCCTTTGCAGCCTTCTACTATGTCTCCATGCCCTTTGGGCTCAAGAGTGCCCAGGCGACTTATCAGCTTGTGTTCAGAATTGTCTTCATAAACAGATAGGGCGCAATGTTCATGCATATGTGGATGATATTATGGTGAAGTCCAGGAAGGAGGAAACATTGATAGATGATTTGAGGGAGACTTTTGACAACCTCCGGGTTTCTAAGATGATTCTTACTCTGGACAAATGTGTCTTTGGTGTTCCAACAGGCAAGCTCCTGGGTTTTCTGGTGTCAAACAGGGGCATTGAGGCTAATCCAGAAAAAAAATCAGCAATCACGTCCCTGGCTAAACCGGCGTGTATCAATGACGTTCAATGTTTAGCCGGCCGGATTGTGGATTTAAGCCGGTTTATCAGTCGTCTCGGGAAGAAAGCTATCCCTTTATATCAGATGCTAAAGAAAACAGATGACTTTGTCTGGAGTAATGCGGCTGATAAAGCGTTTGAGGATTTGAAGAGGCAGTTAGCTGAACCGCCTGTCCTCGCGGCTCCGGTCGATAAAGAGCCTTTACTGCTATATCTGGCTGCTAATGCCCGGGATGTTAGTGTGGCTATTGTTGTGGAGCGCAAGGAGGCTGGAAAGGAGTATCCGGTTCAATGGCCGGTTTGTTATATCAGTGAGGTGCTTATCGGATCAAAGCAGAGGTATCCGCATTGGCAGAAGCTGGTGTATGGGGTGTTTATGGCAAGCCGGAAGCTCAAGCATTATTTTTAGGGCCATCCTATCATAGTGGTGAGTTCAGCACCTCTGGGAGTTATCATTCAAAACAGAGAAGCAACTGGCCGGATTGCCAAGTGGGCTATTGAGCTTGGACCTCACGGGCTCAAGTATACACCTCGCACATCGATCAAATCTCAAGCACTCGTGCACTTCATCAATGATTGGACAGAGTTGCAGGCACCCGAGGAAAAGCCAGATAACACTCATTGGACTATTCACTTTGATGGGTCCAGGCAATTGGAGGGGTCGGGGGCTGGAGTCATATTAACTTCCCCATGAGGTGACAAGTTTTGTTATGTTCTTCGCTTAATGTTCCCTTGTACTGACAATGCAGCTGAGTACGAGGCCTTACTCCATGGTCTTCGGATGGCTAAGGAGATGAACTTAAGCCGGGTTAAGTGCTTCGGTGACTCGGACCTAGTGGCTCAACATGTATCTGGCACTTGGGACTCTAAGGACCCACTCATGGGTGCATATCGACGAGAGGTGGACATAGTGGCTCGTCATTTCAAAGGTTATCAAGTTGACCATATAGACTGGCGAAAGAATGAAGCGGCGGATGCTTTAAGTCGCCTAGGCTCTTAGCGTAAACCGGTGCCACCTAATGTTTTCCTCGACGTACTGCATAATCCGTCGGTCAAGATACCCACAGAGGAGGAGTTGGCTATTCCTGATCCGGAGGCCCAATTGGTGGCAGCTTTGCATGTTATACCGGATTGGAGAGTCTCGTACATGGCTTACATGAACCGGGGCGAGTTACCGGAGGATGAAACCTTGGCCCGACAGATAATCCGGCGATCCAAGTCAATGACCATTATCAATGGGGAGTTACATCGTTATAGCGTTACATGAGCAACTCAACATTGTGTGTCTCCTCAAGAGGGTTGTGAGATTTTGCGAGAAATCCACGAAGGAGATTGTGGTCATCACGCCTGTTCAAAATACTTGGTGGCTAAGGCTTTTCGTCACAGCTTCTATTGGTTGACAGCTCATGCTGATGCCGAGGATTTAGTTAAAAGGTGTGATGGTTGTCAAAAATTTGCACACCGCTCTCATGTTCCGGCTCAGGAGTTGAGAATGATTCCAATCACTTGGCTGTTCACAACTTGGGGGCTCGTATGGTTGGGCCCTTTAAGAGATCCAAGGACAAAAAGACCCACATGTTGGTAGCGGTTGACAAGTTTACCAAGTGGGTGGAGGCAGAGCCAGTCAGTAAGTGTGATGCAGCCACGGCGGTTCAATTCATCAAGAAGGTGATCTTCCGGTTTGGCTTTCCACACAGCATTATCACGGATAAAGGTACTAATCTGTCTAAGGGTGAGATGGAGGAATTTTGCCAACGTGAACACATTCGGCTTGATGTAGCATCAGTGGCTCACCCCTAGTCTAATGGTCAAGCAGGGAGGGCAAATCAAGAAATTTTGAGAGGTATCAAACCCCGGCTTATGGTTCCTTTAAAGCGGACACCGGGTTGTTGGGTGGAGGAGTTACCTTCAGTGTTATGGAGTATCAACACCACACCTAACAGATCTACGGGTTACACGCCTTTCTTCATGGTTTACGGAGCGGAGGCGGTTCTCCATAGTGACATCTGTCATGACTCACCCCATGTGATAGCCTATGTTGAAGCTGACAATGAGAAGGCACGTCAGGACTCACTGGACCTGTTAGATGAGGAGCGTGATCTCGCAGCGGCAAGTTCGGCGATTTATCAACAAGATCTCCGACGTTATCACAGTTGCCGGGTTAAAACCAGAACTTTTCAAGAGGGTGATCTGGTGCTCCGGCTCATCCAGGATCAAACTGATATGCACAAGTTATCCCCACCTTGGGAAGGACCTTGTGTGGTCAGCAAAAACCTACACAACGGGTCATACTACCTTATCGATGTTCGAGAGCACAAAGACTCACGCAAATCGGAGGAGGAGACCAAGCGGCCATGCAATGTAGCCCTTCTTCGGCCTTACTATACTTGAGCCACAGGCTCTTCTTATGTATATACTTGTGACAATGTATATATTATATAATAAACCGGAGCCTCGGCTCAAGCGGGGTCTCTGTTATTTCTTACATCATGTGTGGTTCCACAGGGGCTTCTACTGACAAAGCGGAGTTTTATTAACCCGGCCCATAAGGCCACACAGATATAAAGGAAGTCACTAGGGGGCTTGGTTGTCTTCACACCATAGCTACACCTCTTGATCGGTTTAAAACCAAAAAGGGATATCACTAGGGGCTTGGTTGTCTCCACACCATAGCTAGACCTCTTGATAGGCTTAAAGCCAAAAGGAAATTATGTGGAACCAAAGAGAGTCTATTGCATCAAGCACAACTCAAACATAGGTAACCACTGAGCACAACTGAAATATTACATGGGGGCTCCTTGCTTCTCAAAGAACAACGAGCTTGCACCCGTGTAATAGGCTATCAAGCCAGGCTTGGAAGCCAGGTGTATTCACCTAAAACCCCGGGTTATCCTGCCTCTTTAAGTAAGCCACTCCGTCCAGGTAAACCTGGTATGACCCATCGAACATTTGACAAGTCAATCTCATAGACCCTGAACTTGTCAAAGTTAAAATGGTGATTGGTTAAAGATTGAGGTCCATCTTAAAAGGCTTTGCTAAATGGTATAACTCAGCGGCCTGGCAGCCCATGAAAAGCCTCGATTTAGGGCCTGGCAGCCCATGAAATGCCTTGCATATTTATTTTGTCTTTGTTGTTTTTATAATCTTTTAATAAGGGATTTATGAATATTTTCTGATAAACCGGTGTTTAGTACGACCCGGCGTGACTTTCAATGCTTAGTTGTCAGTACATGATCAGTTTTAAACCGGCAGTACGTTGCTCCGGTCTGGTTTTGACTAGATGTCACCAGCATTATACGAACAAATCAGCGGCTATTATAGACCGACTTGGTTTTTATATGAACCGGCAAGAGGGCGAGGAGTCATCAACACTCCGGATTAGTGTTTTTCACCCTTATTATACAAACAGTTGGTCAGCCAACGAGGTATGTGACATGTATCATCTATTTTTACAAATCTTGGTTGTCCATCCAAGTTATGTATATATTTTTTGGGCATCATGACCCATCCAGTGGTAAACCACTAGGACACTTTCAAGTTCTTATATGCAGGAACACAACTCATAATGGATAATGCATAAATAGATCCCAAAGGCAGAACAAGTTCTTATAAACAACCCAAATTGAATAATTGTTTTCAAAGAGTGGAAGGCTTCAACTGGTAAACCGGCCACCGGTTTAGGATTCCACATCGGGACGGCTTGACGATTGTCGGTCATCTTGCGCGGTCACATTCTCTTCATCCCTCCCCAGACGCTGGAAATCAACCTTTGACCAATCGATTCTGGTTAAGGCTTGAAAAACGGCCTCTTCATGGATAAGATTGGAGGGGTCAATGTTAGGAGCATAAGTATGCTTACGGATTGGTGGCACAAGCTCTTCAACATTATGGATCAACGTGGGCTGTCTTTTTCCCTCAGCATCATAAACCAGTTGAAAATGAGATAGATCGGTATCCTCCACCAGTTTGCTTGCTATCGGCCGCATCTCCTTTGTCAGCCTTCGGAGATCATTGTTATTGAAGTATGAGCCGTCTTATTTCACACCAGGGTAGCCTTTGATGATATCTGCCGGTTCAAGATCCGGAATCCACGCCTTGGCCCGGATTAGTGCGGTCAGCGCTCCTGATCTTGCGGCTGCTGATGAAGCTATGTACCTAGGGTTGGGTCATGGACCTGTCCAAATTGACCTACCCAAGGACATCTCCAGAAGAAATCATCTTTCAATCGACTTGAAGGTGTCTCACTCGACAGACTTGAAGATAATCGACCAAGAAGCAATCACTCGACCAAGACCAAGCCACTCGACGGTCAGGTGACCAAAAGCCGCTCCGCATGCTAACGGTCGGTTATTAAGTAGCCTTTATGGTCATCATAGCACTTTATTAGGGGCGTTACCAGTAATGCCCCACCTTAATGTATTTAAAACCCTGCATAACTGAGGGCCGGAGGGGTCGGGCGAACTCTATATAAGCCACCCCCCTCCTCAGTGTAAAGGGTTCGCACACCTGTAATTCACACACGCATAATCCAGTCGACCGCCTCCGGGCTCCGAGACATAGGGCTATTACTTCCTCCGAGAAGGGCCTAAACTCGTAAATCTTGCGTTCCTACAACTCCTCTATAGCTAAGATCTTGCCTCTCCATACTTACCCCCCTACATCACTGTCAGACTTAGAACCACAACAGTTGGCGCCCATCGTGGGGCAGGTGTTTTAGCGTTTTGTTGGAGGAGTTGCGATCTTTTCCGACCCGAATCATCATGGTTTTCGGCGGAGTTTTGGTGGAGGGCTGCGAGATCTGTCTCGGCACGCTCACATTCATCGCCGACGACTCCGCGTGGCTTCAGGAGGCTCCGCTCGACGTGGACGCACTCCCTGTCCGCGGGGCAACGCACTTTAGCGCGTGCGTCTGCGGCATTCTCCTGCGGGAACCGTCGACCCCCTACCGGTCGGCTCCTGTGTTGTCCTCCCTCCCAGTTTCCCGCCGGCGCAAGTGCTCTGGTCGGTCGAGACTCCAGCGGTGGGTGAGACACGCGGTGGCACGCCAGTCGGCCACCCCTCAAGTCGCGGCGATCGAGCCCAACGAATCCCTCTATGGCCTATTCGACCTGTCGACTGGCTCCGCAGAGACCGCATCCGAGTGCGACAGCAGCGATCCGGCGGCGGAAGTTCTGATGGTCGATAGACCTCCCAGTCCTCCCGGTTTTCCCGGCACCGATGGAGGCGCGGGCGGAGGCGACCCGTCGCGTCCTCATGAGGAATATCTTCCCGAGCCTCTCATGTCGCTGCAGAGAGAAGAACTTCGCCACCGGAACATGGATGCATTGCACACTCCTATCATTGGAGAAACCCCCGAGGCTCATGCCTTGGAGGACGCGCGCCTGGCAAACTTGGCCGAGCGCACTCAACTGGAGAACCTCCAGCGAGCACTCGATGAGCATGCATGACAACAGGTTCCCGAATCCAGTCGACGTTAGCTCTTCCTGCCCCCGCAGGTATATCGAACTCTGATTCAGAATTTAGCAGCTGCAGCCGGCATAGCAGAGTCGATTCAGCCTTCCCAGTCGGAGGCTGGCAGAGGCTTGCTGTAGATCAGAGCGTTGCTCTGGGCAGCAGGAGACCAGAATTCCACTGTTTCTCAGTCACGGAACAGGATTCACAGTAGATCCGTTGCCGCAGACACAGTCCAGTCGGCTCATAGCCCAAGATCGCCCCGAGGCGTGAGGGACGTGGGGACCAGCGTAATCAGCATGGTAACTGTGAGCAATATGATCACCGATTCGATCGTGATGATCGACGTCGAGTGCCCACCCCTCCCCCGAGGAGCGGGTCGTATGCGCCTCAACAACAGGATGATAGGTGCCCTCTTAGTGTTGGGCGAAGGATTCTAGTCGACTCCAAGGAGCCAGGCTTCGATGCGAGATCCATTCTCGTTCAAGGTTTGGTTGACAGGAACAGAGCTCACCGGGAAGGACACGACAGAGATGCTCCTACCAGCAGCAGAGCACATGTTTTGGGGCCAAAGTGCTTTAGTAGAGCCATCAGGGCCGTTGTGATTCCTCCCAACTTCAGGTTGGCGACTGGAGTTAGCAAGTTCACTGGCGAATCCAAGCCCGATACTTGGCTTGAAGACTACCGAGTGGCCGTCCAGATTGGCGGCGGCAATGATGAGGTGGCCATGAAGCACCTGCATCTCATGTTGGAGGGCTCGGCCAGAGCGTGGCTGAACCTGTTAGCACCCAGCAGCATTTACACTTGGGAAGATCTCGCCCGAGTGTTTGTCACCACATTCGAAGGAACATGCAAACGACTGGCATGGTTGACGGAACTGCGGTCCTGCGTGTAGAAGCCGAATGAAACCTTGAGGGATTACATCTAGAGATGGATCACGTTGCACCACACGGTAGAGAATGTGCCTGACCACCAAGCAGTCTGTGCCTTCAAACAAGGCGTCAAGTATAGAGAACTGAATCTGAAATTTGGTCGAACCGGAGATATGTCTCTGAACCGAATGATGGAGATTGCCACCAAGTACGCTAATGGAGAAGATGAGGATCGACTCCGGAGTGGCAAGCTGAAGTCAGTCGCCCAAGAAACCGGAGGAAATTCCAATCGGAAACAGAAGCGGAAAGCCGAGCCAGCTGCTCCTGGGGAAGCCTTGGCTGTGACTCAAGGAAAGTTTAAGGGGAAACCCAAAGGACCTTGGAATCCCAAGAAAGTTAAAGACCAAGACGGAAATGATGTGTTGGATTTGCCGTGCCTCGTCCACACTAAGAAAGATGAAGAGGGTAATTTTATTTACCCAAAACATACCACTCGACAGTGTCGACTCTTGATCCAGCAGTTCCAGGGCAAGCAGTCCAAAGATAAAGAGAAGGAGTCAGACAAAGTTGAGGACAAGGAAGATAGCGACGATGGATACCCCCAAGTCAATTCCACCCTGATGATTTTTGCTGATGTTGAGAGCAAAAGTCGACTGGAAGTCATCAACCGAGAGGTGAATATGGTTGCTCCGGCGACACCAAGTTATTTGAAATGGTCTCAGACTGCCATCACGTTCAACTAGTCCGATCACCCAACGCATATTGCCACCCCTGGGAGGCAAGCTCTGGTGGTCGACCCAGTGGTTGAAGGCACTCGACTGACCAAAGTCTTGATGGATGGTGGCAGTGGTTTGAACATATTGTATGCTGAGACGTTGAAAGGGATGGGCATTCCGATGTCCAGACTCAATGCCAGCAACATGAGTTTCCATGGAGTCATTCCTGGGAAGAAGGCTGAATCACTCGGACAGATTGCTCTTGATGTGGTTTTCGGTGATTCGAAGAATTACCGCAAAGAAAAGTTGACATTTGAAGTTGTAGACTTCCAGAGTGCCTACCATGCTATTTTGGGCAGGTCGGCTTATGCACGCTTCATGGCCCGACCATGTTATGTGTATCTCAAATTGAAGATGCCTGGCCCCAAAGGTGTGATCACTATTACGGGCAATCGGAAGAAAGCGGAAGAATGTTTTCAGAAAGATTTGAAGATCGCCGATGCTCAGATGGCAGTGGTGGAGTTGCAGGAATACCAGAAGACTACGGACCCGAGTGATTTGTTGTGAGCCAAGAAACCCGCTACAGAATCAGCTTTTCAGTCGACTAGCGATACGAAGACAGCTCACATCCACCCGACCGACCCCAGCGCCGCTCCAACTCATATCTCGACAACACTCGACTCCAAATAGGAAGAAGCGCTCATCGAGTTCCTCTGTGAGAACTGGGACATTTTCGCATGGAAGCCTTCTAACATGCCGGGTGTTCCCAGGGAGCTGGCTGAGCACCGCCTAAGAGTCGACTCAAAAGTAAAACCTGTCAAGGAACATCTCCGACAGTCCGTTGCCCAGAAGAGAAAGGCCATTGGCGAGGAGGTGGCTCGGCTCTTAGCAGCGGAGTTCATCTGAGAAATCTACCACTCCGAGTGGCTCGCCAACGTTGTTATGGTCCCCAAGAAGGACAAGTCACTTTGCATGTGCATTGAATTTAAACATATCAATCAGGCCTGCCCAAAAGATCATTTTCCTCTCCCCCGCATCGATCAGATAGTCGACTCGACTGCGGGATGTGAGCGACTGTCTTTTTTAGACGCCTATTCCGGGTACCATCAGATCCGTCTGTATGGACCTGACGAGATCAAAACAGCCTTGATCACTCCATTGGGGTGCTTCTGTTATGTTACCATGCCATTCGGCCTCAAGAATGCCGGAGCCACATTCATGAGGATGATTCAGAAGTGTTTGCTCACCCAAATCAGTCGGAATGTGGAGGCGTACATGGATGATATTGTGGTCAAGTCACGGAAGGGTTCCGACCTACTGACTGACCTTGCTGAAACCTTTGCCAACCTCAGGAGGTATGATATCAAGCTTAATCCATCAAAGTGCACATTTGGAGTTCCTGGCGGAAAATTACTCGGTTTTCTCATTTCCGAACGGGGAATCGACGCCAATCCAGAAAAAGTCGGCACTATACTCCGAATGAAAAGTCTTGTGCGAGTGCACGACGTGTAGAAGCTTATTGGTTGCTTGGCCGCTTTAAGTCGATTCATATCTTGTCTCGATGAAAAGGCATTGCCCCTTTACCAATTGATGAAGAAGTCTGACAAGTTTGAGTGGACTCCTGAAGCTGATGCAGCGTTTGCAGAGCTCAAAGCTCTGCTCTCCACCCAGCCGGTGCTTTCTGCCCCAATCAGTAAGGAGCCTTTGCTGGTTTACATTTCAGCCACGGGACAAGTCGTCAGTACGGTACTTACGGTCGAGCGGGAAAAAGAAGGAAAGGCCTTCAAAATTCAGCGCCCAGTATATTATATTTCTGAAGTTTTGACCCGGTCGAAGCAAAGATATCCTCATTATCAGAAACTTGTATACGGGATTTATATGACCACAAAGAAAGTTGCTCATTACTTCTCTGATCATTCCATTACAGTCATCAGCGACGCTCCATTATCAGAGATCCTGCATAACAGGGATGCAACCGGTCGAGTGGCAAAATGGGCGACTGAACTCCTTCCTCTAGATATTAAGTTTGAGGCAAAGAAAGCTATTAAGTCCCAGGCAATCGCAGATTTCGTCGCCGAGTGGATTGAACAGCAGCTGCCAACTCAGGTTCACTCGGAGCATTGGACCATGTTCTTTGACGGTTCCAAGATGCTGAATGGTTCCGGTGCCGGAGTAGTGTTGGTCTCCCCCAGAGGAGATAAACTCAGTTATGTTCTTCAAATCCACTTTGATTCCTCCAACAACGAGGCAGAATACGAAGCACTTTTGTATGGGTTGCGCATGACCATTTCACTTGGCGTCCGTCACCTCATGGTCTATGGCGACTCAGATTTGGTGGTTAATCAGGTGATGAAGGAATGGGATGTCAGAAGTCCAGTCATGACTAGTTATTGCAATGCAGGGAGAAAGCTGGAGAAGAAATTTGAGGGGTTAGAGCTTCATCACTTACCCCGACTGAAAAATCAAGCAGCTGATGATTTGGCAAAAATAGGTTCCAAAAGAGAAGCCATCCCCAGCAATGTGTTTTTGGAACACATTCACATACCATCAGTTCAGGAGGATCCCTTCAGTGAAGAGGCCCTGCAGCCAAAAAGCGCCACGGATTCGACTGAAGTTGAAATTCCAGCTGTAGTCGACCTCATCATGGAAGTCTTGGTCAGCACTCCCGACTGGACAGTACCGTACATTGCATACATCCTAAGGAAAGAGCTCCCAGAAGATGAAGAAGAGGCTCGACAGATCGTCCGATGATCCAAGGCCTTTACAGTCATGAAAGGACAGTTATATAAAGAAAGCGCGACTGGAGTCAGTCAGAGGTGTATTACACCAGAAGAAGGTCGGATGATCCTTGATGATGTCCACTCGGGAACCTGTGGTCACCGTCCTCTCGGACCATTGTGGCTAAAGCATACCGAGCGGGATTCTACTGGCCAAGAGCCAATGAAATGGCAAAAGAGATAGTCGACAAGTGTGAAGGATGTCAGTATTACTCCAATATGTCGCACAAGCCCGCGTCGGCTCTGAAAACCATTCCACTCGTCTGGCTTCGCTGTTTGGGGGCTGGACATGGTTGGAACACTGAGAACAGGCAGGAGCGGCTTCACTCATGTGCTAGTAGCAGTCGACAAGTTCACCAAATGGATTGAAGCCAAGCCTATCAAGAACCTTGACGCTTGCACTACTATCAGTTTTGTTAGAGGGTTGATATTCAGATATGGAGTTCCGCACAGCATCATCACTGACAATGGGTCAAACTTCGATTCTGAACAATTCAGGGCCTTTTGCGCCTCTCAGGGTACCCGAGTCGACTATGCTTCGGTCGCTCACCCCCAATCGAATGGGCAAGCAGAAAGGGCAAATGGCCTAATTCTCAAAGGACTGAAACACCGGTTGATGCGCGATCTCAAGCACGCAGCGGGTGCATGGGTCGACAAGCTTCCATGAGTCCTTTGGGGATTGAGGACAACCCCGAACCGATCGACCAGAAGAACCCCATTCTTTCTTGTCTACGGAGCCGACGCAGTCTTGCCGAGTGACCTGCTTCACAACGCTCCCCGAGTCGAGCTCTACTCTGAAGATGAAGCAGAACAAGCCCGGCAGGACGCAGTCGACCTCCTGGAAGAAGAAAGAGAAATGGCCATGATCTGATCGACCGTCTACCAACAAGAATTGCGCCGATTCCATGCCAGAAATGTGAAGGGTCGAGCCTTCCAAGAGGGAGACTTAGTCCTCCGAGTGGATCAGCAGAAACCACACAAACTCGCCCCTACTTGGGAAGGCCCCTTCATAGTCACCAGAGTCCTTCGTAATGGAGCATACCACCTCTACAATGTCGATCGCCAGATTGATGAGCCGCGAGCCTGGAATGCGGAGCTACTCCGCCCCTTTTATACTTGAATTCTCACTCGGATGAGATGTAATTAGAAAAAACTCCTGTAGTTTATTTTTCAAAGACAAGAGCGTTATAATTTTCTCAGTGATTGTTATCGATTTTTGTTTCCGAATGAAATCCCCCAGTGGGTGGCCTAGCTGCGAATCCGTTTTGCCTAAGTTTGAAAAAAAATCCTACCGAGTGGAGAGCAGTCCTCCCACTCGGGGGCTTAGCTGCAGTCCAGTACTCGCCTAAGTTCTCTCACTTGAGGACTTAGCTACAGTCAGGCACTCGCCTAAGTTTGAAAAAATCCTACCAAGTGGAGAGCAGTCCTCCCACTCGGGGGCTTAGCTGCAGTCCAGTACTCGCCTAAGTTCTCTCACTTGAGGACTTAGCTGCAGTCAGGCACTCGCCTAAGTTTGAAAAAATCCTACCGAGTGGAGAGCAGTCCTCCCACTCGG
>NC_041384.1:381544292-381561922 GCF_002162155.2 Triticum dicoccoides
GCTGCAGTCTGGCACTCGCCTAAGTTTGAAAAAATCCTACCGAGTGGAGAGCAGTCCTCCCACTCGGGGGCTTAGCTGTAGTCCAGTACTCGCCTAAGTTCTCTCACTTGAGGACTTAGCTGCAGTCAGGCACTCGCCTAAGTTTGAAAAAATCCTACCGAGTGGAGAGCAGTCCTCCCACTTGGGGGCTTAGCTGCAGTCCAGTACTCGCCTAAGTTCTCTCTCTTGAGGACTTAGCTGTAGTCAGGCACTCGCCTAAGTTTGAAAAAATCCTACCGAGTGGAGAGTAGCCCTCCCACTCGGGGACTTAGCTGCAGTCCAGCACTCGCCTAAGTTTGAAACACATCCTGCTTTACAACAACAAGGGGCAGGTCGACTATCGCCTCCTCCTTGGAGAGCTTCGCCACAAATACAACACGCACTTCATCCTGCTCTGCAGTAACAAGGGGCAGGTCGACTGCCGCCTCCTCCTTGGGGAGCTTCGCCACAAATACAACATACGATCCATCACTGACCCGCAAAGACGACGAGGTGCAGGTCGACTGCTACCGTCTCCTTCGGAACTGCGCCGCAAATACAAAAGTTGTCTCTAATAAAGAACGATTTCCACTCGAACGGGGAATGCATAAAGATATTCGACGATAAACCAAGTTCGGATAAATCCTAAAGGTTTCCGGACCACAGATCAAAGTACTCGGGCATTCAGCCCGAAAGAGTTTAATGGTTACAAAAACCACTCGGCATTCCGAGGCAAATTTAAGGTGAGGCATAAAAGTTTGTTCACTCCGCAGGAGGAGGGCTGGCAGGCTCGACGAACTCATCCAGGTCGACGCCGTTGGCTATCCGAGTGGCTGCAGCGATGAAAGTCTCCATAAAAGTTCGGAAGTCATGTTTCTGGGTGTTGGCGACGTTGATTGCTGCCAGTTTGTCTTGTTGCACCTCCTTGCAGTGGACACGAACCAAAGACAGAGCCACGTCAGCGCCACACCGAGCAGCAGACTTCTTCCACTCCTGCACTCGGTCTGGGATTTCATTTAGTCGAGTAATCAGGGACTCAAGATCATTTTGGAGCACAGCCTCTGGCCAAAGTGCTGGGTCAATCCGTGAAATGGCGACCTTCAGTCGAGCCAAGTAGTCCACGACACCGTCAATGCGGGATTCCAGTCGGAGCAGATTCATGGCAATTTCATCTTTCATGGGAGAATTGATTGGATCCAAACTAGGTTCGATCCGCCCAGTCTCCTCCTCGAAGTTCTGGCAAAACTCTGCATCATGATCCAAGGATAAGTCAATTTACATATGCCGAGTCGACAGAAAAAAATCAGTCGGAACAAAATGTGCACCTTCAAGCTTGATGAACAACTTCTTGGCAAGACTCCTTAGGTAGCTCTCCAGATCGTCCCTCCTGCGAGCAATGCTTTGCATCTTCTCGCCCAGGATGAGGTTCTCCTTCTTCCAGCGCGAGCACTCCTTGTTGGCGTCATTCAGAGCAGACTTCAGCCTGGTATTCTCTTCTTCCAACTGGCCGACCGAAGCCAATTTCTGTGCAGCTAGAGCGGTTTTGTCGTCAGCCTCCTTTCGAGCAGCATCCAAATCCTGGTCCTTCTTCACCAGAGCTTCTCTCAGTTTTTCTACAAAGAAATGATGCCTGATTCAGAAAGAGCAGAAGGAAACTCAAGCTTAAGACGAACCAGTCGACAAATTCGTCTTACCAGTGGCGTCATCTTTGACCCTTTGCAGCTCTGTCTTGGCCAGCTCCAAGTCAAGGTTCAGTTGGATCTGCTATTTCTCTAAGTCAGCAAAGCGAGCCCCAAGATCACAAGATTTCTGAAATCAAAGGGGAGAAGTTATTTTTACAGAAAAAAAAGTTACTAAGGCTACGGTCAACTGCCCGCAGTCCACCATAGCCTCGGGGACTACACCCAGCGGGTGCACTTTGCGTGCCCCCACCGGTTCTGAGCCCACACGACCGGCCCGCCAGAGTCGAGTGTAGGGAGTAAAAAAAGGAGCTCAGACCACAGTCGACTGCCAGCAGTTGATTGCGGTCTCGGGGACTACACCCAGTGGGTGCACTTGGAGTGCCCCCACCGGTTTCGACCCCACTCGACCAGACCGAGTGGAAGAGACAAATTATTAATTCGGTTTACACTCGACAAGATACAAAGACTACAGTCAACTGCCCGCAGTCCACCGCAGTCTCGGGGACTACACCCAGTGGGTGCACTCAGCGTGCCCCCACTAATTCAAAGTTCAAGCAACGCATCCGGTGGGTGTACTAGCGCAAACATTTTCAGAAAGGAGTCTTCAGATATCATATCCCAACAGAACAAGCGGCGACCAACTAACCCGAACGTTGCTTTGGAGAGCCGAGCTGGCGTCGTAGGCAGCCTGACTGGCGTCTCGCACCATCTTCATCTTCTCCATCATGACACCCTCCTGGCGTATAGCTTCCCTGGCAGCATTCACTTCGTCTTTTGGGACATGATGGGTCGCAAAAACCGAAGGTGGGTCGACAGGGGCCTAAGCAGTCGACGAAGAAGGCAAGGCACTCGACAGCGGCACGACGAAGGTAATAGAACCCCGATTGGTGTCGCCAGCGTCCTAAACGACTGGTTCCGCCCTCTGTGTCGACTGTAGCGCCTCACTTGTAGGAGCTTGCCTACTCTTCCTTGTCAAAGGCCTCTCGGGCTCTTCATCATCGTTAGGGAGGTCAATAACGTTGGGAGCTGTGTAGGGTGCAATTGCCAAAGTCACATCACCCAATGATGCACATTGCAATTGGATCGACCAAACAACGATAGTACGGCAGAAATCATACCCATATTAGAAGTGACCGCATCCTCCATCACCTCGTCCTCGTCCCTGTAAGCTGAGGTCCTGGAAGTGGCAGCACTGACAATCCCAAAATCCGACCAGTTAAAACAAGAAAAACAAACAGCATGAAGCGTCGAGTGAATACGAAAGGAGACACTCACGCGGAAGCAACGGGGATGTCAATCTTAATCTTCGGCAACGCCTTCCGAGTCTTCAGCTCTACAACTCTGGGGTGCTTTGGCGCTTTCTCAGTCGGGGTTGGTGAAGAGACCCGAGGACGCTTCGAAGACTGACTAGCCTGAGCAGTTACCTTTTCACAGGAACTCGGTCGTTCTTGGTCAAGCTTGGATTGCCTCTCCCGGCGAGGAGGTGACTCGACTTCTTCTCCGTCACTTGAGTCGTCGCTTCCTCCACCCCCTTCACCGTCGGAAGTCCACTCGCCACCGTTGCCGCTGCTCGCCTCGCCTTCCAGAGCTTGCTCTTGCTCTCCGTTGGGCATTGAATACATTTCAATAATGGCCTGAAAGAAAGCAGAGAGAACAAAGCCAGTCGATGCAGTGTATGCAGGAGCGAATTCAAATTACAAAGCAAAAACTCAGAATCAGACCTTCTCTGGTGCATGAGACTGGTCGAATGGAGGGACTCTCCTGGCTCCCCTGGGGTTGTCCTTGTTCCCGGTAATGCCCGACAACCACTTCTCCAGTGTGTCGTCGTTGACCTCCTCCGGGTGGATCCGAGTGGAGTCTTCAAGACTCGAATACATCCACATCAGATGGTCTCGGGCTTGAAGAGGCTTGATGTGCCGCTGAAGGAAGACCTCCAAGAGATCCATACCAGTCACCCCATCATGGATAAGCTGGACCACTCGATCGACCAGCACCCTCACCTGCGCCTTCTCCTCCGGGAGCACCTTCAAAGGGGAGGGTTTCCTCAGTCGGTCCATGGTAAAGGGAGGGAGGCCAGTCGACTGCCCTGGCGTCGACTGGTCCTTACAGTAAAACCAGGTCGACTGCCATCCGAGGACTGAGTCGGGAAGGATCATGGCCAGAAAAGAACTTTTTCCTCTCATCTGGATACCAAGACCCCCACACATCTGAATCACTTGCGTCCTCTCGTCACTCGGATTAGCCTTTTTCCCCGTCTGGGAGTGACAAGTGAAAATGTGGTTGAAAAGACCCCAGTGAGGCCAGCAACCCAGGAAGTTCTCACACAAAGAAATGAAAGCGGCAAGATAAACGATTGTGTTGGGAGTAAAGTGGTGGAGTTGTGCCCCAAAGAAGTTCAGAAACCCTCGGAAGAAAGGGTTTGGAGGCAAGGAAAATCCACGGTCGACGTGGGTGGCAAGAAGAACACGCTCACCCTCCCGAGGTTGCGGCTTAGATTCCTTCCCCGGAAGCCGCGCCGGGTCATAGGGATCAGCCCCCCTTCGGCCAGGTCATCGAGGTCTTCTTGGGTGATCCTCGAGTGGATCCAGTCGCCCTGGATCCAGCCCTTCGGCAGGCCGGTTCGCGAGGAAGATCCGCCCCGGCTGGTCGCCTTCCCCTTCGACCTCGCCGTCGCCTTCTTTGCCAGCTCCAGAGCCGCCGTCTTCTCCTTCCCCATTGTCGCCGGTGAGACGCGTACGGAGCGGTGGCACTGGGGCGAGAGCGAGCGCAGCGGAGAGGCGTGAAGAGGAGAAGAGGTAATGGGAACGCACTGTTCAGGAGACTCCGGTCCAACGCCTTATATGAGGCCGCTTCCGAGTGGCTGACGGGTAGGCCCAGGCGGCTCTGTCAAATCCCGTAAAAATCGCGCACGCGATACATGGCGAAAAAGGTGGTGCAGGGATCGAGGCAGCTCCGCTCTATCCCATCCGATTACTGCGGCCTCCCTCGTCCCGCGCGCTTCCCAAAATTCGGATCCCACGAAATCCGCGGGCAGCAGAACAACTTGTCAAACCAAAGATCTCCTCCGCACCGTCACTTGGAGCCTTTCGAGTAAAGAAACTCACTCGACAAAGAATTAAGAATGGATCAAGGCGGCTGGAAAGGAAGTCGCTGTCAACACTTGGGTTCATTGGTCCAAAACAAGGTATGCTCGCGGCATGAAAAACGAGTCGGAAAAATGCTCAAACCCTGTCCCACTCAAACCTCGATCCATTCGGGGGCTAATGATGAAGCTATGTACCTAGGGTAGGGTCATGGACCTGTCCAAACTGACCTACCCAAGGACATCTCCAGAAGAAATCATCTTTCAATCGACTTGAAGGTGTCTCACTCGACAGACTTGAAGATACTCGACCAAGAAGCAATCACTCGACCAAGACCAAGCCACTCGACGGTTAGGTGACCTAAAGGCACTTCGCATGCTAATGGTCAGTTATTAAGTAGCCTTTATGGTAATCATAGCACTTTATTAGGGGCGTTACCAGTAACGCCCCACCTTAATGTATTTAAAACCCTGCAAACTGAGGGCTGGAGGGGTCGGGCGAACTCTATATAAGCCACCCCCTCCTCAGTGTAAAGGGTTCGCACGCCTGTAATTCACACACACATAATCCAGTCGACCGCCTCTGGGCTCCGAGACGTAGGGCTATTACTTCCTCCGAGAAGGGCCTGAACTCGTAAATCTTGCGTTCCTACAACTCCTCTATAGCTAAGATCTTGCCACTCCATACTTACCCCCCTATATCACTGTCAGACTTAGAACCACGACAGCTGCTCTCTTCAATTCGTTGATCGGGCAGGTATCATGGCCAGCTTTTCAATAGTTTCCTTTATCAGCGATGGCGGAGGCTTGTTATAAGCTGCAGTGCAAATAGCTCGCTGGGATCCAGAGAACAGCTATTCTATCAAGGTGTAGGCTGCTTTAAGCTTCATCCGCATGTCAGAGCCCAGATGAGCAATGCGGGTCCCTGTCATGGTTAAGCATGAGTAAACCGGTCATTGATAAGATCTTATGAATTAGACAAACTACATGAGAGGGTACTTACCAAACACAGCAGAATTCATGGCGTTAATCTTCCGCTTTAAGCCGGTCAGTTCTTCAACCACCGGCTTCAGGGCTGCCTCTGCGTCCTCGGCCTTTTTTTGTTAAACCGGCCTTTTCCGTCTCCCAGTCTGCACACTCTTTGTTAAAGGATTCTTTCAGCTTCTCCATAACTGCTAAGGCATTGGTCAGCTCTTCTTTGGCTTTGGAAGCCTCTGCTTGCTGAGATTTAACATTCTCTTGAAGATCCACGGTTTGAGCATCCTTTTTACTCAGCTCAGCCTACAAGGGTGAGATATATCATCAAAACAGGTTATGAAGTACCAAGCGTATAACAAGTTATGCACTTTGTACTTGGGGGCTAATGCCTATTTGCTCTATCATCAACATATTTTTCACAAGTCTCAAGTACAATGCAAGCATTATCCTTAACACTTCGGGGCTAATGTACATCTGTTCAAAGTTGACGCATTGATTCAAGACCCGATTTACCTTGCAAAGCTAAACCGGCCCTTGGGGGCTACACCGATGAATACTACATGAATCCAATGATAAAATACTGGTTTATTTCCAAAGATCAAATGACATATGGACTATCAGCAAGCAAGGATTAAGATATTACAAAGTCCCGGTTTGTGATTGCCATCATAAACCGGCCCTTGGGGGCTACTTGGGATGATGCTTGTACTTTGGATTTAAGAAAGGACAAGTGATGAAAATACCTCATAGCATTCCTTCATCAGGTTCACCAAACCGGCTTCATAATCACGGTTTGAGTACAGACGGTTTAGAAAATCGAAGTGGAGTTCTTGAGCGCTGACATGGGCGTAACTTGACAAGTCGGTGCTCCATTTGCCTTTTTCCATGGCAGCACGCTCTTCCTTGGCACTATGTTTCGCCAATATAATAGGATGCCCTGGAGAACTGTGGCTCATACTGGTAATGATAACGTCGCCTTCTTTGTCTCCAGTAGTCTTTTCTGGCGTTGATGGGGTGTTAGTGGCCTTCACCGGACTAGAAGGTCTATCATTAGCCCGGATGGGGTTTGCCGGTTCATCATCAAGTAAAACAGTGTCAACTTCTGGTTGTTCATCAATATTGTGATCTTGAGGGGGTGGTTCATCAAAGATAACTTCAGGATTTGGATTTGGACCCTCCGGTCCAGCCGTTTGTTTCGGTTCAAGAACTACCTGGTCTTCTGGCGGATTGTTCACCCGAGCCTTTTTGCTGGGTTTGGCTTTGGCTCTAAAACAGAATAAGATGTGAAAGTTAAGCATAGCATATAAAGTATGAAAACATCAAAAGAAGGGGTCGAAGTACTTACCCAGCTACAGTTTTGAGAGGAGGAAGTTGGGTCACTGTTGACTCGCTAGAGGATGAAGGGGGTGTCACTGATAATTTGAATCGAGCGGATTAAGAGGTTGTCAGAAATAGCCTGCTTTGGGATAAGAAGTGTCAGAAGTGGGTGAGACCTCAGATCGGCACTTTCGAACCGGGGTGTCTGGTAAACCGGTCAAAGTAACTTTTTGGCCGCTGTGCCAGGTTGTGCGGCGAGCTTCATGCTGCTGCTTCCTCAAAATAAATGTTGGATCCAAGTGAGCAAGGGAATGATAAAATCTTACTTTCCGGGCCGCTTGACGGATTTTTTGTGTTGGCAGAGAGTCTGAGCCGGAGGAAAGGATAATTACCTCTACATCGTCCGCTTGACTGCCCTCAACGTCCTCCTGATAAGTATCATTGTCAATGAGATGCATGAAAAGTGAACCAAGTGAATCAAGTTCTACCTCAACTTCCGGTTCATCTGGGTTGTTATCCAGTTCCATACTGATGCGTTCAGCTACCTTCCGCTTTGAGGTTTTCTTGACGGCTTTCGTTTTAGGACGGGAAGGCTTTGCCACTTTCTCCTGAGGCTTCCTTTTCTAGATCGGATCATCACCCTGTTTAAAAGAGGGGCAAAGGATATTCAAAGCTTGTACAGTACAAAGATATCAAGTGTAAAGTGGAAGACACTACTTACAGCAGGAAGTTTATTTTTTGTGTAAAAGGGGTCTATGCCGGTTTGGCGGCAAACAACTTCCGATTCGTTCAATATCTTCTTGACAGCCTCAGTGACTTCTTCATCGGTTAGCTGAATGTTGATGTGATGTTGGGAGTGTTCTACTTCACCAGTATACTCGCACATTAAGCCGGAGTGGCGACTTAACGACAAGATGCTCCAAGATATCCAGCAACAAACAACGTCTACACCTGATAAACCACTGGCCATAAAGGCTCGGAGCTTGGCGAGTTGAGGGGCACATGAGGCCCGTTCCTGGGCACTTAAACGTTGCGGCAATGGCTGAGTATTGGCGAGCCGGTGAGCATGGTAGCCCAGCAGAGGGTTCTCATCTTCAGGGGAGGTGTCTTTACAATAGAATCAAGTTTGGTTCCATTCTTTGGGGTGACTGTGCAGTTTAGCATGAGGAAATTCAACTTCTTTCCTTTTTTGAATGGAGACGCTGCCAAATTCAGTATTGGGACCGTCTACGAATTCAGTACATCGGTTCAGATGAAAGAAGTCTCGGAACAACTCAACCGTTGGCTCTTCTTGTAGGTACACTTCATAGAAGACTTGGAAGTTGCATATATTGGATACCGAGTTGGGTCCAATATCTTGAGGGTGGAGCTAAAAACTGACAAGCACATCCCGGAATTTTTTTGACCTGGGCGGTTTGAAACCACGGCCTATGTGATCAACAAACACCACTACCTCACCCTTCTTAGGGGTGGGAGGATTTTCCAGCCCAGGAACTCGCCAACGGATCTCATTCTTCTTTGGTAAGGTGCTGATCTTAACCATACCATTCAGTTGCTCCTCAGTAACCCGGGAGGGAGCCCAGTTGCAGGAATAAAATTGCTTGGCCATTGCAAGTGAAAAGCTGGAAAGAAATGCCGGTTTACAATTTATTCATGGTAATGCATAAGGTGCAACAGGACGAAGGAATCCAAGTATGTAAATTTCGTAAACCGGAGGCTGATACAATTATGAATGACAAAGCGATAAACAAAAACAGAGGTATACACATGCTGTCAAACAGGAGTATAACCACGGAGATAAAGGGATTGCCGGTTTACAAGGGGACTAATGGTATGTGATAGTTTGCTTTCTACAAAGGTAAACCGACTATGTGATGCGGAAGGTACAGATCTAAGGCAAGTAAGGTAAAATAGGTTTCACAAGACAGTGTTAAAATTTTGGATCTATTGTAAGCCAGGAAAAGGGAAAATATTGAGACTCAAAAGCTTGGTGCCAAAGCAGTTCATGAAAGGTCCAGATCAAGTTATGATGTATTTAAAGATTGGATCAGATGGTTGAGATAAGGAGTTTCATGGCTGCTATGAGGAATATATCAAGATCAAGTTCTACTGACTATGGGTTGACAAAGAACACGAAGAGAGCAACAGGAACCCGCATGAACCCTAACGGGTCTACGGGAAAAGAGGGGAAGCTTACCGCAGCGGTTGAGGTAGCAGTGATGCGCCACGCTTTTCTAGTGCAACCAACTCGATGCAGCGGCCAACGGAGAAGCAGAGGCGGAGTTTGACGAAGGCAGCGACGTTCGGGTGCAGGGGCGTCGCGAGGAGGAAGAAGAAGCGAAAGAGACGAAGGGGGAAAAGAGAATGACCCTTGGTCCTATTTATAGGGCGAACCGATAAGCGACAAGTGCGTGAATCAAGGAGCCTAAAATGGATAGTTAATAAGGATGTCGCCTCGATGGTTGGATATTCATTAATGAAGGGTACCTTCGACTTCAACGAATAGATGACATCATGGTGGTTTACTACAGATCCAAAGGATGACATCACGGCGGTTTACGACATCCATTGAAAGGTGCCAGGGCAAGAGTTTTTCTAAGTGTTAAAGATTGATATGAACAAGTTCAAACCAATCTAGGGCCTAATGTTGAGGATATTATTACTGGACGTAAACCTGCCAGGAGTAGCCAGATTAACTTTATGAAGATTAGAAGCCCATGAAGATGTAAGAATGATGTCGCTTTATGAAGGCCCAAGGCCTAGAGGCGAGTTAAGGCTTGTAGATGTAAACCGACCTTATATGTAACTTGCATTATAAGATAGGAAGGATAAAGACCGAGCCGGACACGTTTATGATCCGGCCTCAGGATTCTATAGACCGGTGAGCTTCAACCTATGTATATAAAGGGATGACCCGGCAGCGGTTTAAGGACAATAGACAACAACTCGAGAGCCACGCAAAGCGGATTCGCTCCCTGGTCATCGAAACCCCAGCAATACCAAGCACAACTAGACATAGGCTTTTACCTTCATTGAAGGGGCTGAACTAGTATAAAACCCCATCGTGTCCCTTGTCCAGTTTAACCCCTTTAGGCTAACCCGTAGCGATGGCTCCACAACTAAGTCCTTTCCCGAGGACATCTGCCGTGACAAACCCATGACAGTTACCACTACTATCAGATTACATTGCTACTAAATACCTTGCTGCAGATATTAAGTTATCCAGGTGTGGTTGAATTGACAACTCAGCTGCTAATACTTGATAATATTCTTTTTCTCCCCTTGTGTTGAATCAATAAATTTGGGTTGAATACTCTACCCTCGAAAACTGTTGCGATCCCCTATACTTGTGGGTTATCAAGACTATTTTCTGGTGTCGTTGCCGGTTAGCATAGCTCTATTCTTTGAGTCACTTGGGATTTATATCTGCTGGTCACTATGAAGAACTTGAAAGACGTGAAAACAAAAATTTATCCCTCAACTACGAGGGGAGGTAAGGAACTGCCATCTAGCTCTGAACTTGATTCACCTTCTGTTTTGAGTAAGCTTGCAACACCTAAACCTGTTTCTGCTATTAATTCTGATATGTCACATATTATTCATGATGCCACTTCTGCTATGCATGATACTTATGATGAAACTACTTCTATGTTTGATACTACTGTGCCACTTGGTGAATTTCTTGATGAACAACTTGCTAGGGCTAGAGAGAATGAAATTATTGAAACTGATAATATTGATGAAAGTGATGATGAAGGCTCTCCTAATAAATATGCATTGCCTATTGTGCCTGAGGGCTATGTTATGGATGAAGAAACTAAAAGAGACTTTCTTGCATGCAATGATAGAAGTGATCTTAAGAAATTATTAGCTAAGCTTAAAAAAACTCTGAATGCTAGGATGAAATATGATCCTGCTTATGCTACTTCACCTATCTTTGTTACTGATAAGGATTATGAATTCTCTATTGATCCTTATATAATTACTTTGGTTGAATCTGATCCTTTTTATGGCTATGAATCTGAAACTATTGTGGCACATCTTACTAAATTAAATGATATAGCCACCCTGTTCACGAATGATGAGAGAACTCGCTACTTTTATATCCTTAAAATATTTCCGTTCTCATTAAAGGGTGATGCTAAGATATGGTTTAATTCTCTTGATCCTGGTTGTGTGCGTAGTCCCCAGGATATGATTTATTACTTCTCTACTAAATATTTCCCTGCTCATAAGAAACAAGCTGCCTTAAGGGATATATATAATTTTATGCAAATTGAAGAAGAGAGTCTCCCACAAGTTTGGGGGAGGCTTCTCCAATTACTTAATGCTTTGCCTGATCATCCTCTTAAGAAAAATGAAATACTTGATATCTTTTATAATGGACTAACCGATGCTTCCAGAGATATCCTGGATAGTTGTCCTGGTTCTGTTTTTAGGGAAAGAACACCGGATCAAGCTGAAATTCTATTGAATAATATGTTGACAAATGGAAATAATTGGAAACTTCCTGAGCCAGCTCCTGAGCCTATTCCTAAACCAACTCCGAAGAAAAGGGGTGTTCTATTTCTTAGTCCTGAAGATATGCAAGAGGCAAAGAAATCCATGAAAGAAAAGGGTATTAAAGCTGAAGATGTTAAGAATTTACCTCCTATTGAAGAAATATATGGTCTTAATTTACCGCCTGTTGAAGAAATATATGGTTTTCATCCATCACCTATTGAAGAAACACATGGATTTGATAACCCGACACAGGTAGTAAAGGTAAATTCTCTCTATAGATATGATAAAGCTAAAATCCCTCCTACTAAGTTTGCTAGCCAATGTTCGGATGAGTTTGATAACTTTATGGTTAAGCAAGAAGACTTCAATGCTTATTTTGGTTGACAATTGAAACAAAATGCTTATATGATTGAACACTTGGGTGATTATATGTCTAGAGTTAAAGGTGAACTTAAACTCATTAATAAACATGCTTCTATGGTTACCACTCAAGTAGAACAACTACTTAAAGCTTAGAATTATTTTCTCAATGAATTAAATAGTAAGAAAAATGATAATGATGTTAGAGTTATGACTAGAAGTGGTAAAATGACTCAGGAACCTTTGTATCCCGAGGGCCATCCTAAGAGAATTGAGCAAGATTCTCAGAGAAATGATATTGATGCACCTAGTCCTTCTAAGAGGAAGAAAAAGAAAAATGATAGGACTTTGCATGCTTCTGGTGAACCTGTTATTGACACACCCGAGAATCCCAATGATATCTCTATTTATGATGCTGAAACACAATCTGGTAATGAACAGGAAACTAGTGATAATGTTAATGATAATGTTCATATTGATGCTCAACCTAGCAATGATAATGATGTGGAAGTTGAACCTGCTGTTGATCTTGATAACCCTAAATCAAAGAATCAACGTTATGATAAAAGAGACTTTGTTGCTAGGAAACACGGTAAGGAAAGAGAGCCTTGAGTTCAGAAACCCATGCCTTTTCCTCCTAAGCCATCCAAGAAAAAGGATGATGAGGATTTTGAGCGCTTTGCTGAAATGATTAGACCTATCTTTTTGCGTATGCGTTTGACTGATATGCTTAAAACAAATCCTTGTGCTAAGTACATGAAAGATATTTTTACTAATAAAAGAAAGATACTGGAAGCTGAAATTTCCACCATGCTTGCTAATTACACTTTTAAGGGAGGAATACCAAAAAAACTTGGAGATCCCGGAGTACCAACTATACCATGCTCCATTAAAAGAAACTATGTTAAAACTGCTTTATGTGATCTTGGAGCCGATGTTAGTGTTATGCCTCTCTTTTATATCGTAGATTTGATTTGAATAAGTTGACACCTACTGAAATATCTTGCAAATGGTTGATAAATCAACTGCTATACCTATCGGTATTTGTGAGGATGTGCCTGTTGTGGTTGCAAACATTACAATTTTAACGAACTTTGTTATTCTTGATATTCCCGAGGACGATAGTATGTCTATTATTCTTGGAAGACCCTTTTTGAATAATGCAGGGGCTGTTATTGATTGCACCAAAGGCAATGTCACTTTTCACGTTAATGGTAATGATCATACGGTACACTTTCCGAGGAAACAATCTCAAGTCCACAGTATAAATTCTATTAGAAAATTTTCAACAATCACTATTGGAGGTTTTGAATTTCCTCTTCCTACTGACAAGGAGAAATATGATATTCTTATTGTTGGGGATGTGCATATCCCCGTTGAGGTAACCTAGTGTATTTCAAAAATTCTCCGGTTCCTTGTTATTCGGAATGAGTTTGTTAACAAGACCTGATCAACCTTGTTAGTGGATTCCTTTTGATGAGCATGAGATGGATGAATTTAGAAAACACAACTCTCTATACCCTCTTTTTACTTTCTGTTATTTATATTAAATAAAGCAAAAATAGTAATTTCTGTCTGTTTTCTAAATTATCCATGCAATATAAAAATACCCCGAAAATAAAAGTTCTCTAAATGCCCTGCCAATTTAATATGATTTTTTCTGAAATATTTGAGAATATTTGTTACTGAGAACACAACAGGGGGAGCTGGCACCTGGCCACGAGGGTCCAGCGTGCGCCCCCTGCCTCATGGGCCCACGGTGGCTCCCCTCTACTTATCCCAGCTACCACACACTCCTTCTTCCTCCCACAAACATCACCAGCCAGCTCAAGCATGAGTTCTAGCTCATTTTGCTGCAATTTTTGATCTCCTTGCTCAAAGCACCTCTCACAAAACTGCTTTGGGGGGATTATTCCTTGGTATGTGACTCCTCCATTGGTCCAATTAGTTTTTGTTCTAGTGCTTTATTCATTGCAAATTTGTGCTGCCTAGGTGACCATGTTCTTGTGCTTGCATGTCAAATTTATATGGTTCCAAGTAGTTCTAATGCATGATATAGGCTCTACGCACTTGTAGGGGTAGTTCCTATCAATTTTGTTGAGTTTGGTTTACTTTTATTTGAAGTTACTAAAAATTTCAGAAATTTTTTAGAGGAAAAAATATGCTTAGAAAAATGTACCAACGTGGTTCTTCAAGGAAACAAGGACCCATGCTTGCAATGCGTGATGCTGATGATGAGCCACCAAGGGACGCTCTAGTGCGGCCTTGTGAATGGCCTTCAAGGGACTTCATGGATCAACCTGGAATTAAGGAAGAATTTAATGCATACTTGCGTAACGCTGATCTTGTGAGCTTTGAGGCAGAAAAGTGCCGCCAGTACCACTATCTCACTAGTTCCTTTGTGAGGAGGTTCGAATTTTCATCTTCACGCAATTCTCAAACTGTCCTGTTTGATCTTTATGAAAATTCTTATACTATGGACTTAGAGGATTTTACCACTACTTGCAAACTTCCACAATGGGGTAGTGCTAGTGAACCTCGCAAATCTGAATTTAGAGATTTTCTTGCTAGTATAACGGTGGGGGAATCTAGAGATATAGCACAAGCTACCATGGGGAGCATTCATTTTCCTGCTATACATTATTTCGCTCTCTTCATAGGTAGGTGTATAAATGGTAAGGGTGAAGCATGTCACATGTGTGTCCCTGACCTTAGTATTCTTAGGAGTGCTGTGTTAGGAGATAAATCTTATAATTTGGGAGGCATTGTTGCACGTAGGTTGCATCATAATAGATTTATTGGAGATTTTTTTGGTGGAATTTATGAAACCCGTATAGCTAATTTTCTCGATATAACCATACGTGAGGATGATATTGAGTTGCCTCCTGCTTATTTGGATTATGAGGCTATGGTTCGTCATCATTTTGTTGAGAGGAACGATCAGTTCCTCCAGTACCGACTAATCTTTGACAGACGACGCACCTATCACGTCACTCTCCCTGCTTCTACCTTCTTTGACTTTCAGGCAAAGGGGAGATATTACATAACCAGAGAGGAGGCAGATGAGTATAAGAGGAGGGCTGAGATAGCTCGCCTCCAAGATGCAGCCCACGATGCAATGACTGATGCATCTCAGTACGACCCCAACTACAACTTTGGATATCCGCCAGGCCATCCATGGCAATAGACCAACTTAGGCCAAAAGCCTAAGCTTGGGGGAGTACGTATTTCCCACCGACATTACATTTATGTTCACACACACATTACTAGATGTCGGTGCTCATACTTTTTCATTGTAATATCCATGCTAGTTTATTTATTTTTTTATGCTTTCTTCTTGTGTGTTTGATAAACCTTAAGAAAAACAAAAAAAAATTAGTAGTAGCTTTTAGCTATTTTATTTTTCTTGCTGTAGTAGTAATAACTAAAAAGAAAACTCAAAAGGATTTCCATTTCTTCTTTTGCTTGTTGGGAGCTTTCCCGTGTAAATAATTTTATTTCTTTTCTTTTCTTTGGGGGTCGATAGGAGAAGACCATGATTATATTGTTGAAGTGACTCCTATATGCATTATTGTTGATCTGACAAAGAGCCCATATTACCTTGTCTTTTCTCTTGAATTGAATGCTTGTAGATTCCAGCTTAGTCCAATGCACGTGCACAATAATTATTATCCACACTATTCGGTTGTGCAAGTGAAAGGCAATTATGACGATATATGATGGACTGATTGAGATGGGAGAAGCTGGTATGAACTCGACCTCTCTTGTTTTTGTAAATATGATTAGTTCATCGTTCCTGATTCAGCCTATTATGAATAAACATGTTTGCAATGACAATTAGAGATTATAGTTGCTTATGCCATGCTTAATTAGCTAGGATCTTATAATGGTTTACCTTGCGTGCCAACATGCTATTAAAATGGTTGTGATGTGGTATGATAGGGTGGTATCCTCTTTTGAACGATTCGAGTGGCTTGACTTGGCACATGTTCACGCATGTAGTTGAAACAAAATCAACATAGCCTCTATGATATTTATGTTCATGGTGCATTATATCCTACTCATGCTTGCATTCGGTGTTGATTAATTTTAATGCATGTTCATGACTGTTGTCGCTCTCTAGTTGGTCGCTTCCTAGTCCTTTTCTAGCCTTCACCTGTACTAAGTGGGAATACTGCTTGTGCATCCAATCCCATAAACCCCAAAGTTATTCCATATGAGTCCACCATACCTACCTATATACGGTATCTACCTGCCGTTCCAAGTAAATTTATATGTGCCAAACTCTAAACCTTCAAATAAACATTCTGTTTTGTATGCTTGAATAGCTCATGTATCAACTAGGGCTGTCCGTATCTTCCATGTTAGGCGGGTTATTCTCAAGAGAGTGGACTCCGCTCCTCATTCACGAGAAAATGGCTGGTCACCGGGATGCCCAGTCCCATGCTTTATGCAAATCAAATCAAAATAATTGCAAACAAAACTCCCCTGGGACTGTTGTTAGTTGGAGGCACTCGTTGTTTCGAGCAAGCCATGGATTGATGCTTGTTGGCGGAGGGGGAGTATAAACTTTACGATTCTGTTTGGGACCGCCTATAATGTGTGTAGCATGGAAGATATCGCTATCTCTCGGTTGTTATGTTGACAATGAAAGTATACCGCTCAAAATATTATTCATATCTATTTCAAAACCAAGCTCTGGCACCTCTACGAATCCCAGCTTCCCTCTGCGAAGGGCCTATCTATTTACTTTTATGTTGAGTCATCATCCTCTTATTAAAAGGCACCAGTTGGAGAGCACCGCTGTCATTTGCATTCATTACTGTTAGTTTACATTGAGTATGACTTGACTGGATCTCTTTCACCATGAATTACAATGTCTAGTCAGTCCTTTATCTTTAAAGGTGCTCTGCATTTATGTTTGGCGGTTTTAGAAATGGCAAGCGAGATACCATCTTGTTATATCATATCATGATAGTTTTGAGAAAGTGTTGTCATCCGAGATTTATTATTATTGCTCGCTAGTTGATTATGCCATTGATATGAGTAAACATGAGACCTAAATGTTATTGTAAATATGGTTAGTTCATAATCTTTGCTGAAAATTTGAATGCTAGTTTTACATATTTACAACAACAAGAGCAAACAGAGTTTGTAAAAGTTTTTCTTTATCACTTTCAGTTTGTCAACTGAATTGCTTGAGGACAAGCAAAGGTTTAATCTTGGGGGAGTTGATATGTCTCCGTCGTATCTATTTTTCCAAACACTTTTGCTCTTATTTTGGACTCTAACTTGCATGATTTGAATGGAATTAACCCAGACTGATGCTCTTTTCAGTAGAATTGCCATGGTGTTATTTTTGCGCAGAAATAAAAGTTCTCGGAAAGACCTGAAACTTCACGGAGATTATTGTTGAAAATAATAAAAAATAATGGCAAAAGAATCAAGATCAGGGAGCCCACACCCTAGCCACGAGGGGGCCTACTACTACTACTACTACTACTACTACTACTACTACTACTACTACTACTACTACTACTACTACTACTACTACTATTACTACTACTACTACTACTACTACTACTACTACTACTACTACTACTACTACTACTACTACTACTACTACTACTACTACTACTACTGCTGCTGCTGCTGCTGCTTTGCTGCTGCTGCTGCTACTGCTCCTACTG
>NC_041384.1:381562287-381562641 GCF_002162155.2 Triticum dicoccoides
ACGTACTGAAATAACTAGTTAAACTATATATACTAGCTAATTTTAAGTACGGTGTACAGTTTCACCACATCTATAGTTAGATGAACTAAACAAAATACTACTACTACTACTACTACTACTACTACTACTACTACTACTACTACTACTACTACTACTACTACTACTACTACTACTACTACTACTACTACTACTACAACTACTACTACTACTACTACTACTACTACTACTACTACTACTACTACTACTACTACTACTACTGCTGCTGCTGCTGCTGCTGCTACTGCTACTGCTACTGCTACAGCTACAGCTACTGCTACTGCTACTGCTACTGCTAGTGCTAGTGCTACTGCTACT